>NW_013665985.1:294147-304673 GCF_000517525.1 Limulus polyphemus
GAAAAGACGTGAATGTTCGAGAATGACGTGGCGTGATACTAATCACGTGACCTTGATGTCGTAACAATATGTAGAAAATGAATGTTATCACTGTAGAAAATTGTTTCCCAACGACAAGAAAACAAAGTGGCCTCCTTTTTCAACAGACGTGGAGTACAAGTTTTACGTTGGTATAAGCTTTAACGTTTTGACCTTTCCTTTGTCAGGACTAAAATGTAAAACTTTGTACTTTTATGAACCACGAAAACCTGGTCGCCCACTTTTTATGAAGCACAATGCTTGACACCAAGAAAACTGGTACAGCAAAGTTTCCTCTGATTATTTATGATATTTTAGCATTGAAACAGAATTTCTAATTTACTGAAGTCAAAACAATGTCATCATTTAAATGATTTATAATAATAAACGTAGGTTTTGTAATTATATTAGTGCCAAATGCACTGGAAGTTCTGTAGAACACGTATTAGATATTTATTGTGCTACAGTATGTTATCTGGTTTGATTGGAATGTTTTAACAATAATGTGACATTCTGGTGAAAGTTTGGTATTGACAGGCCATACGTGGAAGTTCTATTAGAACCGTAAATAACATCAAATCTGTTGTTGATTTAAATAACTAAAATTTTTGCACAGTTAATGATAACACTAACAATGACGGATAATGATGTTATTGTGCAATAAAGCAATGATAAATCTTCATATTGTTTTAGTTCCTGAAGTAAGTGTTGTGTAACGATAGTAATGATGAGAAAGATATTAGTATCAGTCATTATTTAACAAATAATAGACAAGAGTTATTGACGTGAACTGTACAATTACTAGGGAATGCCAGTAAATGTATAATTTATGAAAATTATTCACGATCATAAATTCTCATTAATGCTGAGATTGTTGTAAATTTTGTTGAATTGTTAGCTTTTGTTGATTGTTAATGTTAGCTGTGATAATTCTCTTAATTTTTGGTATCGTGATACTGTTTGTTTGTTTGTTTGAATTTCGCGCAAAGCTTCACGAGGACTATCTGTGCTAGCCGTTCCTAATTTGGCAGTGTAAGACTAGAGGGAAGGCAGATAAGCATCACCACCCATCGCCAATTCTTGGGCTACTCTTTTACCAACGAATAGTGGGATTGACCGAAACATTATAATTCCCTCACGTGATACATAAGAGCTTTAATTTTAGCGCGCGTAACGTAGCGCATGGTTTATTATTACGTAACTGACCTCTTTAAGTACACTCAGGCCCGTACGCAGAATGTTTGAAAAGGGAGGGGGGGGGGTCTAATTTGTGAGATCAAAAACCAACACATATTGAGCAAAGCACAATCAGCTATGTGAGTCTGGGGGCATGCGACTATTTCAAGCCAAAAATGCTATTGCTTCATCAGAAGAATGTATACAATGTAGAAAACGTTAAATACCATAAACAGCTGCGTTATAAGTATATAAGCACAATTTTTTACATCACAAAAGTAAAAGTCCCCCCCTCCCCCCGGTACGTGCGTGACATGCTTACATACAACAACCACAGTAGATATTGACGAAAGGTAGACCTTTGATGAAAGTATTAATTCAAAGCGTTGTTGATAGTTAGCAGAAAAATAAGTATTTTAAGTTTGTAATATTAGAGTATTCTGTCGTTATAGTAAGTTTTAATAATCGCTGTGCACCAGCTATTGCAAACCATAAAAAGTGGTTACTCGTTAAGAAAGTGGTCTCTAAAAAGATTTGCTACATTTCAGGTTATTATTATTACAGTTACTGATGAAGTTCTATGAGGGGGTAAATATTTACAGATGCTGAGAACCGGTTTTAGTATGTTCTTGTTCTGTTAGTTCAACTTGCTCTTAATATGTTTTATTGACGCAAGTCACACTTATTCTTGCTGCAAAGGGCTGGAAGCTCATTGGCTATACCATCTGATAGACGTATGAGGCGTACCAGATGCCCTGTAACATGAATAACGCATTCTCATTGCCATTTGGTTTAGGATTTACAGTACTTTTTAGGACGGGTTTATGTAAAGCGTTTAAATTGAGTACGTGTTATATAAAATTAGAATATATATATGTTTAAATTTAGGTAAGTAGTTCAACTTATCTGATCGAAATATGTTTGTTAAGGTTTTTATAAGATTTTCATGAAAAGAGAACAAGGCATTTTTATTCAGAAATTCTCAGAAACTTCTGAAGTATAGTTCGTGTAGATTGGAATTCGTGTAGATTTTTGTATTCATATAAAACCAAGACCAATTGCAGATCTTGCTCCAACCAGCTACCAATTTGGATTCCAATATGGCCACCATCGAAAAGCAGCATTAATCAAACAATATGATTCAAATGCGCATAGAAATCTTATCAAAATATCTTAACATGTAGATTTTCATATAGAAATATATGTAAAGATAAGACCTATCACAGACCTCGTCCTAAACAACTGCCATATTGGACTCCAATGGGGCAGACCATCGAAAACTAGCAGTACTCAACTAGATGCTTCATATGCACACAGAATTATTATCTAAATATTTAAAATTTGGCCAGCATACAGCATACAAAATCCATCGCAGGTCTTTTCCCAAACAGCCATAATTTTGGATTCCATCATGGCCACCATCGAAACACCAGCATAACTATATGCTTTTAATGTTCAAAAAAGTGTTACCTAAATGTTGAAATTGTTTTTTCATGCCCAGCAAGTTTGGTTTTTACATTTAAATAAATAGATATAAGCCATTCTAATCTTAAAACATGCTGCCAACCATGACTAGTTTGCTGCTGCATCCAAAAATCCAGTGGACAACAGAGAAATCGTTAAGAAAAAAGGAAACAGTTATTACTTATTTTTTATGTTTTACTTAAGTGATTATTTCTACATTGAAAATAATAAAATTACTTAACCTTTAAAGGGTTTATTAAATACATATAAAATGACACTAGGTAACACCGGTACACCAGTGAATGGCTTCAGGAAGAAGATTTTAATGTATTTTCATTCACATGTATTGCTTACAATGATCAGATGTTTTAGTTTTGAACATATTGTCCCTGTGTACAAGATACACAGCAGGAGTTCTAGATTGCCTTTGGAGTTGTTAAAAATCTACTATACATCCTTTCACACAGCGTTGCCAATGATCGTACCGTAAAGCTTTGCCCTTCTTTCATGCATTAATAGGCTGTAATATTGTGTCAGTTTTCTCTGGGTGAGGAACGAAAACTGCAATTGAGACTTGAAAAGCATACATACCCTGATGTGACCAAATAATATGTAAATCTTTCAGAAAAACCACAAGAAATTATGCAGGAGGATCCTACATTGATAGAACGTTTGGCTGTGTTAATGTACGGCTGCACTTGCCCAATTAGAAATGTAAACTAGGTCCACCAAGCACTCTTTGCCCAAGGAACAGGAACAGTAGGTAACTCCTCTAATGTAAGCTGCTCTTGAGCTGCATGTATAAAAGAGCTACTTATCAGGTTGGTCATGTGGGGGTAATCACTAGTAACGCAACCAGGGGTCTCGGCAAATGCTGCATGGCTAGCTTACTCTGCATTGCACTGTGTTTCTGTGCTGGAAATTGCCACCAAGATTACTGTTTCAAATGTCCATGATGGTTGGGGTAGACTTTACATTATTTGTGTCTATATTGATGTAGACTATAGATGTATTCGGATGAATCATGATTTTCAAAGTATAAGTTACAATAATGTCTGGATATTTGTCTGTGACTGTTACTTTTTCTTCTTTGTATTTGAGTAAAGTGTACACTGATGATGTGTCACATTGTGATCCACATCTGACAAGTGTGTATCGCAATACATATATAACTGATATAACTGTTTGTTTGGAGAGTTTTGTATATGGCTACTTAAACGTGCTTCAATAATATTTTTTTTTAATATGGGAAAGATGCCTTTTGAGCTTTTATTGTCATATGATGAAATTCATCAGCTGCATTTACTGTGCCATATGTACTGTAAGATCATATGTACATTAAGTTATAGCTATACTGAAACCATAAGGCTTCATAAACTAAATTAAACGCTATAATCAAACTCTTTGACCAAAAAATATTTGTGTTTTGTTTTATTAAGATTACATTTCTATGTAGATTAAAAGCGTAGATTTGGACAAAATTGTTTTCGATGGTGGCCATGTTGAAATTCGGCATGGTAGTTGTCTGGGAAAAATCAGCTATAAGTCTTGCTTTTACATGAAGTTCTAAATGTATGCCAAGTTTTAGATAAATGGATGACGCTTCTTTGTGGAATTGAAGCATATAGTTGAGTTATGCTGGTTATAGATGTTTGCCATATCGGATTCAGAGATGGCTATTGACTATGGGAAAGATCTGCGATGAGTTTTGCATTTATATGAAGCTCTGTATGAAAATCTATATGTATGTCAATTTTCATGCTTTCTTCACAGTTTGAGCAATCTTGAACTTAGCTGCTGGACTACTAAGCCTAAAATATTAGTTACAGTTATCCAGTGTAACGAATTTGTTGTTATATATTTATTTTGATATCAACGTTGTTTAGATTAAGTTTATATTTAACAACATGCATAGCTTGTACTGTTAGATATGTATTGCGAAACTCTCGCCAATTCTCCAAAGTTGTAGAAGATTCTCGAGAGTAAGAATCAACAATATATGCATATACCTAAACGTTTAAATGTAGCTCAGCATTGTTGCGTAATCTGAATTTTCTAGAAAACCTTCCCACGCCTATAAAAACAACCAGTCAGTGTGCTATAGACTTTGGAAACTATAACTGTGATTGTTATAACGCTTATCAATCGGAAAACTTCAGATATTTGACCAGGAGCATTTACACAGTTCGAACATTATGACTCATTTAACTTTAGCGGATTCTCATCAGACATTAGTATTTTTACGAAAACATTACATAACGTCACGGTGGAAAAACCTGGTATGTGTGTCCGATAAATAATGAAGGACAAAGCTAGCTAACTTCCCGTTAATTAAAATATACCTACGTCAACTCGTAATCAACTCGCTCATCGTTATATTGTTTGTAAGTTTGTGAAACTTTTATTTATAAACAATTGTTTGTAATAACTATTTGTAATAATTGTTATTGTAAATTGTACTGTTGTGTGTGTATTAAAACGTATTTGTATTAAAAAAGAAAACTATGTATCAATCTTGTTGGCAGATATTACAAACTGACTATAGATTGACTTATACTTAACTACTAAATCCAAAGTATAACTTAACTACTAAATTTAAATTTATCAGTTAACTCAATTTCAGACCATTTGAAATTCCAATACGTAACACCAGTAAAATAATGTAAAAGCATTGTTCATGCATGACACAAGTAGCCGATTGCTTGTATAAAATATAAAGTTCTAACTTAGTAAAATGTTAGAGCATATTATTTAATAATTCATTAACAACATTCCTTGCGACGTTTTAAATAATATTTTCCTTTAACACTTCAAACCATCTGAACAGAAAACAGTAACATTTCTCAACGTGGTTTGTAAGTGACTTATACAGCAGATATTCTGTTTGTTGAAAGCAACTCGTGAGCTATCTTTGCCGTTTCTAATTTCGAAGTGATAGATTAAAGAGAAGGCAGCTTGTCAACACTACCCACCGTCAACTAGTAAGCTACTCTAATCGAATAGTGAGATTTGAGCGTAACTCTTATAACGCATCCTCTATCCTAAAGTGCGGAGTGCGATTTATTTATTTATTTGGCGTTAAGGGGGCGTGAACCACGGAACCTCTTGAACACAGCCCGTCACGCTAAACCCTGAGCTGTACTCGGCACTAGCGGGAAATTTAGTGATGATCTTTAAGAATTTAGGGCAGATTGGAGCTTCACGATTTTCTCGTTAACGTGATGCCGTAAACACCTCCAAAAATGTCTACCGCGTCGTGTCAGAAGAACTGGAATTGCATTTCTTATGCTTAAATGAAGCTTTACATGAAAAATGTAATGTATTTCGATTACTTTTAAAGTTTAAAACAACTTAAATGTTGTTTAACCTGATCTGTTATTCGTGTTTTAGAAAGTTCTAAAGGGCAAATTATAAAGAAAAAAACGGGAGTGCTAGTCATCTTAGGTCACATCTACGTAATATAAAATTTAAGATGTTGATGGAATTGACTTTACGTAAGGGCGTCTAGGAAAACATTAATACAGGGTGTGGCTCTATGAAACCGTCAAATTAGCTAATTACGAAGTTTAATGACAGCGGCAGCGCAGGAGAAGATGATATCATTCATTATATGTGCCAGAATTTCAATGAGTGGTCAGATTTTGTCTACATTGTTCTCTCCAGGTGGCCTCTCTGTGTGCAGACTTGGCAAGGCTAACAACCTGTCTCAGTAGAGTCTTATTTACTTAGTAGAGCTTTTAAGTTGTGAGATTTCCTTGTGGTTGTATTAAAAAAGTTACAGCAACGCTAAATCTTTTCTTGATGACAATATAGTTTAAATTTAATGACTAAAGTCTATGATGTAGTTCTGTTCAACAACAAACTGTTACTAGAGTTTACAGCCAACACCTGTTAACACTGTAAGTGGTCCCATTGAACAAACTTGTTACTATATTGAAGATCAGAATCAACACTTTTTAACGATAGTATAGTTACAACTTGATGACTCGAGATGTGGATCTATTCAACAAATTTGGTATCATTAAAGTACTGTCAATATTTGTTGATGATAATGTAGCTGCAACATGATGAATGGAAACTATAATTTCAAACTTGTTTCTGTGTTGAAGTTTATGACCAACAGTTACTGACGGCAGTATATCTGACTAAGGAAGCACATTACACTAATATAATAACAGGTAGGCAGACAACGATTTATATACATGAGGAAAAGTTTTATTGATGGTGGAACAAACTACATGTTTTAACAGAACATTGGCCTGAAGATGGTGGTTCCTTTGAGTAAACTTGTTGTCTATATTAAAGTACTGTAAACACCTGTGCATGATTGCAATAAATTCAACAGGTGGAAACCGGAGTTTAATTAAAAACAAAAGCACCACGTTAATAATTGTAAGCATATTAAATCAGAAGTTTCGGAATCTACAAGTTTAGGTCACTGACGATCTGTAAAAAAAATATATATATACGAGAAATTATGTATAAGTACAACTTCTCGTGCAAATTGGAAGTGTATTAATGCATTTAAGTATATCAAAAATAATACAAAAAATGTAAAATGCGAAAAAGAAACACCGAAATATAACGATATATATTAAAAAGATTTATGGAACAAAAATAGTTAGAATTCATAAGAGAAAAGTAATATAGTGAAAGGAACTAAGACTGTTGTTTTAAGTTTTGGTGCTCATTCTACTCCCGTGAACTTTCTCTGATAAGTAATTCTTGATTGGGTGAACCTGACGTCATAATTTTGAAATTATCACCAGATATAGTACCTAGTATTTTCACTGTGTATATGGATAGGAGAAACGTAAGGATTTCAAAGTTCTGCTCGAGACCCATGTTTTTAATTGGCGTTAGGTTTTATCAGTAAAGGTGGCCGTATGGTTACCACAAGTATATTGGTAGACGACCCATGAACATGCCTCCCAGTAGCACAGCGGTATATCTGCGCATTTACAACGCTAGAAAACGGGTTTCGATACTCGTGGTGGGCAAAGCAAGATAGCGCATTGTGTAGCTTTGTGCTTAACTACAAACAAAGAAACAAAACCCATGAACATAGAGGAGTAAGCAGATGATCGTTCACAGGAGGCTAGTTGCACGCTCTCCGTCTCGGGGAATCGATCCCCGGATTTTAGCATTGTAAGTCCCGAAACTTTGCGTTGACCCAACGGGGTGACCGGCTATTTATTAGAAACATACTGCATATTCACAAGGATTATTTGAAAGTCGTATGTAGTTCAATTTGTTGATAGAAAGATTTAATTATTTTTTGAAGTTTAATTTTTATGAGAATGCTTGCCTAAGAAAAAGGGACAACAATTTATATGGGAATTTTAAAACAGTGCAAGGTTTCTTAGCAGGCGCAGTTTTGTTTTGGTTAGGAATTAAGTGTTGTATAATTTCCATAAAATACAATGGATAACCCTTTTTTCTTCTCGAAACTTTTTTTAAAAGGTAATTTCAAAGTGAATGGTTAAAATAGCTAGAACAGATATTTGAGTTCCGTTTATGAGTCTCAGTACGAAGTATAATTTCAAATGTATATACTTTTACGCATCACTGACTATTGAATTTTTAGATTTCAAAATTTCAGATTAAGTATGTTTACACCTGTTATCGTGGTGTGTTTTTTTCATTGTACAGTTAAACATTGATAACTGAAAACTATATTGCGTTTCCCTTGAACAAACTAGTTACTGTTCTGAAGGTAGTTTACACTTGTTCATGATATAATTGTAACTTGATGACTGTAGTCTTTAATGTTGCAAAAACTTTTTACTATATTGAAGAACTCTATAATAATACTTCAGACTTCAAAACCAAGACTATAATGTGATTCAGGTCAACAATTTTGCTTCGAGTTTGTAGTATTGAATGAACACACAACATTATTGTAACACGATAAATGAGGACCAATGTACAAAGGGTCTCTCATAGATTATGTAAATGCAAGTGAATTAACTACCAATCCCATGCTTGTGTCGAGATGGTTTTAGAAGTATGGGTGCACAATAGACGGACAGCTGTGCTGCATATAAAAGTAAACTGTACTGACTAGGCTTGTAAAATATTTCCAAATCATGATCGGCGATTGGAAATGCAGGTGAACGTTCTTTTCGAAAAAGAGATATAGCGTGATTGTTAAATGACGTAGACACAAAAGGCAACATTTCTAAGAAGAAAGTCTTCAGCGCAGTGCACTGAAGCAAAAAACAAAACGAAAAGCTCAAAACCACAAACAGAGCCAATCAGGACAAGACACTCATCCGTAAATCTAAATCTAACAAAAGAGAAAACCAGAAATCTCTTACTTAAAAACCCATTAATTTTATTTTTATCATTCGTCTAATGAGTAATAAAAATTGTTCATTAGTGAAAAGCAAAACGTAGTTAACTGGCCAAATTATAAACGCATTGCCCGTGATCCTTATAGGGTGAACAGAAAGATTATTTTAACAGTTAAATGAACCACACACTTTATAACAATAATTCGCACAAAGACTGGGAAACTACTTTAAACACTTTCATGTGACCTCTTCTGCCCTACACAGTTTCCTTAAAAAACGTTTGCCTGCACAGCTTAGGTAATGGGGCGAAGAGGAGTTCCCAAATTCCTGACACCCCTGGTGTAGCACCTAAATTCCTGTCAAGTCAGTATCGTATAGTACCTTAAGTAATATCTGACTGTGGAATACCCTTGATGACACACGTGGGTATAAAACATTTCAACTTTTTGAAGTGGCCTTCAAGGATGCTGAAGTTATGTACGTTTCTAATAACGCAGCTTTCAACAGTTCTTCAGTTTTATCATTTTGACTGATTTCCAGTTCATAAGGTGGTCAGAGTTTCTTGTACGTAGAAATACTATATATATATCATTTTGGTTTATTTCTGGTTCTTAGGATAGTCAGATTCTTTTGTACGTAGTAATACTACATTATTTCCGTTTTTAATGTACTTTGTGTTCAGTTATTCTAATTTTTCACCAACGTGAACAAAAAGACTAGCATGGATCAGTAAAGGTGCTCTGTATTTTATCTTCTTGTGTGGTTTTGCTTGAAATGAACAACTTGTTTCCTTATAATAAGAAGCGATATAGGATCTGTTCTCTCTGTCTACCGAAAATCAACAAACCTTCTCAATTACCTACTCTTTCTCGTGTCATCACATAAATGTTAAAACATCTGTTGCAACATCTATAGTTTTATAAGCCTCAAAAACATGTCATTCTTAACATGAAATTAAGAAATTCAGAACATTAAGTCCATTACAAAAGATTTACAATCTCCCATTTAATTCTCGCAATGATAATCTAAAAGTAAGAAAACTGAAAAAAAAGGAACAATTGAAAATATGAACTACATCGCAAAATGTGAACCCGTAGAGAGAATCATAAAACAAAATAAATTTCTTATCACTTACGAGTACAACAATACAATTAAAATAACTCGACTTCAAACAAAACCATATAAAAAAATTCATTGACAGTCATATGAAAAAGTTCACGTTAGTGAAACAAGAAGAAATGTATACACATGAACAACTGAACACAAAAGGGACATTAAAAGCGGAAATACAAATAATGTAGTATTTCTAAGTACAAGAGACTGACCACGTTATGAACTGGAAATCAGTCAAATTGATACATAAGACTGTGCAGAAAAATTTCTTCCCGGAATATTTTGTAGGACTGAAAGATGAGACATGAAAGTATTGGAACTAGTCTTTGTGTTAATATTTTGTAGGACTGAAAGATGAGACATGAAAGTATTGGAACTAGTCTTTGTGTTAATATTTTGTAGGACTGAAAGATGAGACATGAAAGTATTGGAACTAGTCTTTGTGCTAATATTTTGTGG
>NW_013665985.1:305476-306600 GCF_000517525.1 Limulus polyphemus
AGAAACAGTAACACTTTATTTTTTCTTCGAATTACCTACCATAACCAAGCCACATTATTGAGAAATTCTTCAAGATCTTGACAGGGAAGTAGATTTGAACGAATAAGTTTCGTAAAGAGCGCGAACAGTAGTGTGATGTAAAATTATTCATGCTAGAAATGTTCATAAAAGTGACCCGAAAAACGGCGCTAACTCGGTTAGCCGTGGCCCGATTTTAACGAAACTTGTTTTATTCTGTTTTTAATCTCATTTCTATTCTCATTTCATTACAAATATGGCGCTATTGTGCGCCGTTTTTGCTGTATTTAATTGCAGACAAGCAAGCAAACAAACAAACAATCTCAGAGTTTTAGTAGTATATATAGATGGTGGAAATAAGTGAAAAAAAATACTGGAATTTAAACATTATTTAATTTTGTATTTGAATTCGATGAAGAAATAAACAAAGGGTCATGTTTCTCACTTCTGATCATAATTTTAAAAATGGCCATGTTTAATCTTTAATTAAATTAAAATACAAAAGAATAGTTTTTTTATTGAATAAATACGCTGAAACCAGGGAGTCAGTTTTTATAAAGTTAGTTAATTTAGCCACATAATATAGGCATTTCTTCGTATACTTATTATTTCATGGCATATTGTGCATGTGTGAGTCAAATATGTAATTGTTTATCATACATGGGTGCCAAAACTTTGCACGATTGTTGCTGCATCGGATAAGCGTTAATGTTATCCACGAATCTAACCCAGCAGATAACCACGTGTAAAACAATGAAACCTAACGCAGCAGATAACCACGTGCAAACCGATGAAACCTAACGCAGCAGATAACCACGTGTAAAACAGTGAAATTAACGCATTAGATAACCACGTGTAAAAACAGTGAAATTAAACGAATCAGATAACCACGTGTAAAACTATGAAATTAAACGCACCAGATAACCACGTGTAAAACTATGAAATTAAACGCATCAGATAACCACGTGCAAACCGATGAAACCTAACGCAGCAGATAACCACGTGTAAAAACAATGAAATTAAACGCATCAGATAACCACGTGCAAACCGATGAAATTAACGCATCAGATAACCACGTGTACACCGGTGAAACCTAACGCAGCAGA
>NW_013665985.1:307135-316834 GCF_000517525.1 Limulus polyphemus
GAAACCTAACGCAGCAGATAACCACGTGTAAATCAGTGAAACCTAACGCAGCAGATAATCACGTGTAAACCAGTGAAACCTAACGTAGCAGATAATCACGTGTAAACCGATGAAAACTAATGCAGTAGATAACCACGTGTAAACCAGTGAAACCTAACGCAGCAGATAACCACGTGTAAATCAAGAAATTGCATAAAGCTGATGCAATTGTATCGTAAGTTTTCGCATTATTGACTGAATATTTTTTAATATATATATATTAGTAAACTTTAATTGTGTTCGGGTATGAAAATGGCGACATTAGTTCACACACACACTTCTTAAAACAAGAAAAGACAATTTTAGATATCGTTCGTTACATATTTCCTATTCAGATCGGTTGAACAGTCTCGTTGTCTTTTTCAACATTTTTTGTTTTAGTTTATAGAACTTAGCAACACATCAGATGTGAAAATAAATCCTGATCAATTACCCATCTTCACGTGTTTACTTTTACATAGCTTAGCCAAAGGTTGAATCCGGGCGTGGCAAGCATGTGGAGTATTGTTGTCGCAATGCAGTAAGTTATATCGAACCAGACTTCGTAACTCAGGCTGCACAAAATATAACTATTATTTCCACGTGCTTCACGTCACTGTCTCTAAACCAGATAACTTTTAACACACGAATCTCATCAGCATTTTCAGACTATTTCTTGGTGTAGATTTTTTTTATCAGATGGTGTATTCTTATGTACAATAATGATGTCATATTTCTCTCCACAGCAAGTATGTTTTGTTACTTTAGTTGTTTTAGTGAGATGGAAGGTCATGGTTGACCCGCAGGCCGAAGTCAATTATCTGTATTAGTTCCAATCTTGAGACTAAATCATAAATTACTTTAATAGACTTATGCAACTGTATGTTTTACATATTACTCTGTGTATTTACAGTAAATCTGTTTCGTTGTAGTACACGTGCTCGGGAATAGTATTCACATTCTTCTTGTGTCAGACAAAATATTTGAAACCAGTGAGATCACGGTTTCGTTATGAATGTCAACAACCGGCTCTTCTATTTTATTTTTAAATCTTTATACTTTCTCAACTGTTAACATTTTCAAATACTATATGTATGAAAAATAAAACTGTTTCTTTCTAATAAAAAAGTTGTAAGTGCAAAGCGTTTACGAATGTAGGACCTCGTCTAATTCTGTACTTGGTTATTCCAACTTTACAGGTGGCGGTTCTATAATAACATAAGTAAGTTTAGAAAGAGACGTCTCTAAGACTATGAAGTATTAATACCACTCACGGACTTGTCATTGTCGTGTAACGTTATTATCCAGACGCCTACGTGCACGACGAACTCGGTTTTCAAGCCATGCTAGAAATGATGGGCGTATGAGATAAAATACGTGATGAGTCAGGAATAGTGTTTTGACACAAATGACTTTTGGAGAGCGATAATGGACTTCTTGATTTATTTGCACTTAATAAATAGCTGAATTCTGTATAAGACGCTTTGGCGTAGGATCAAGAAGAGTAATTTCCAAATTAGTCCATAATATTTGCTGCTGTTGCTCTTATTCAAAACACCACAAACAATCTTATTACTGATACGGTTTTTTTTTAATACTACATAATATTTGCTGCTGTTGCATCATATTCAAGACACCACAAACTATCTTATTACTGATACGGGTTTTTAATACTACATAATATTGCTGTTAATTATTCTGAAGCCAACGTATGTGTGTGTAAAGATCACTAAATGATCCGATGTAGTAAACGACAAAATGTTTTTTTATTGCAACGTTTCGCTGTCCGTATAATTCACTTTCATTAGGAAAATAACAATGATTTTAACTACTTAATTGCAGTTTAGAACGCTGTTGTTTTCTCTGATGAAGGTGAACCTCAGGGTTTTTGTAGCTCACTCCAACCTCACCCCCCCCCCCCTTCACTAGAAAAATTAATGGTTGACCTAGGAAAAATACAATTCCTAAAAGTGTAAGAAATAACTTATTTGGAAAGAACAGTGTTCATTGTTGTTGTTTCTTTCAGGATCTTTATTTTCAGCCTACCACTTTTCTGCGCCATTAACGACAGTAGACACCGGAGGGGCGAATAACTGTACTTTTAATTTAAGAATACTAGCTCAGGTTATCCGTTAAGGAAGCAAAAAATGTATAACGGACGATGTTAGATAATGTTTCCCTTCATTCTTTCTTTTGTTATTAAATTCTTAATAAGCTCATTAGAATGCTAATTGCGTACCCTGCTTTGTCAAAGGTAACAATGGACTCATTTAACTAATTAACTACTTGTATTTTTAAATTCAAAGCCAAAAGTATGTAAAAAGTGGAAATGTACCCAATTTCAGTTTGTTTCTTATATCCTCTTCTCGTGCAAAAATCCTACAAAAATAGCCCATGTACAACGTCGGACACTTTCCACTTACCACACAAAAAATGACGGTAATCGAGCCAGCCAACTCTGGGTGATGCAAACTAAAAGTCTATAAAAAAACTGGAAATGTGCCTTTTTTCAAGAACTTTTTTGTCACCCTTGTCGGACAAAAATCCTAAAACAAAATATAGCCCATGTTGGTGGATGCTAACACACATACACACAATGGATCATCTTTATCACATGAAACATTCTGTTGAATCATAGATCAGTCAACAAATAGTGGTTCCTTAGAACGACGTATTTATTGAACACCTAATAATATACAAAAAAGTATCTTCAAAACATTAACGCGTGTGTGTTTATATATATATATATATATATATATATACATACTTATACGAATGTGTAATTGTGTACTATTCATTGCATACCGAATTTGAACAATTGTATATAAAAGTCAATAGAGGGCGTAAGTGAAGTGCAAGTTGAGTGATCTAACATTCATAAATTTTTAATTTATTGACGTCATTGAAAGGGGTAACACTGCACCTGCAGCATTCCAAGGTTTATATTCTGTAATTCCGTCATTAGGTGTTTAAGGGTGTGTACAGTGATATCATTGATGTATGAGTTATGAAAATCGTACGTGACTTAGTGGATTTTTCGTAGCTGTGTGAAAGTAATATTCGCACATTCAGCCAGATCTGTTTAGGATTATTTTTGTTTTCAATTCTGAAAATTACACTCTTATATTCCCATTAATCAGTTGTAGCAAGAAACTTTGTAAGGTAGTAATATATATATCATTTTCTTAGCATCAGTTTTAGTAACGTACTTTATAAGGTAGTAATGTATACCATTCCCTTGACACCAGACATCAGTTGTAGCAAAATAAGAGTAGCTTTGAGAGCACTTCGCATGTGTTATACGGTATATGTTGGTTGTCATATTGTAAACCAAAACGTAGTAACATGTATGCGAAGTGAGAGTAAATCCCAGCTGAAAGATTTAAGTCTAAATATTGCAACGTTATGACTAAACGAGACTGTGCTGACATTTTGAAGTGTGAGATCCCTAAGGCTGTTTTTTGTGGGATTTCGTTACTAATTTTGTTCGGATTTGTTGTGATTGATATATTATTGTGCTCTGAATGATAATAGTCAGGTAGATGATATTTTATTCAACAATATACAATTATAATATACTTCAGTACTTTTCAAAATTTCTTAAACAGTAACTGAAATTACAAGATGGCCCCCATTATTAATTACGATTCTTCAGTATATGCTGGAAGACAGGAAACTAACCAATATAACACGCAATCTGTCGGGAAGTCACGCGTTAGCCTGACCTCTAGTGTCTGTGATGGAGGTGAAGTTATTACTAGCGCTTTCACGTGCTTTTGATATATGTCTGTCTTACTCTGGCTGTCCAATCATAAATACCTTGGGTAGCATAAGGGCACTAGCTACATTTGTTCTCCATATGACAGCTGTTTCTTGTAAAGATGTTTAATTGTTCTTTTCTTACAATCAATCTTTAGTAGACGAAATAGAATGCCAAAGTATAAGTTTATTGAAGTTTGATGTAATAGCAAGCTTCTTTGCTTGTTGAAAGGCACTATGCATCAGGTTGTGCCAGGTTTAATAATCTCCAACAAATAAAAATAACACAGATTTAACTAGATTAATGAGTTTGTGTTTAATAAAGTGATGATTGATCACACCAGTTGTAAGTTAATTAAACTACAGGCGTCATATTTTTTTTTCTTTATAATATACAATTAAGATAACATGTTTGTAAAACACAAATATATATTTGAAATATTATCGCATATTAAAGTAACATATTTGTGAAATACTAATGCATGTCAAGGTAATATCATGGGCTTTTGTTTAATATCTGTATTTTTTGCAAAAAATATCCCACTTTATTCGTGGAGCAAGTCACAATACAGTATTATGTAATATCATGGGCTTTTGTTTAATATCTGTAATATCTGGAGCAAGTCACAATACAGTATTATGTAATATCATGGGCTTTTGTTCAATATCTGTAATATCTGGAGCAAGTCACAATACAATATTATGTAATATAATGTGCTTTTGTTTAATATCTGTAATATCTGGAGCAAGTCACAATACAGTATTATGTAATATCATGGGCTTTTGTTTAATATTTGTAATATCTGGAGCAAGTCACAATACAGTATTATGTAATATCATGGGCTTTTGTTTAATATCTGTAATATCTGGAGCAAGTCACAATACAGTATTATGTAATATCATGGGCATTTGTTTAATATCTGTAATATCTGGAGCAACTCACAATACAGTATTATTTAATATCATGAGCTTTTGTTTAATATCTGTAATATCTGGAGCAAGTCACAATACAATATTATGTAATATAATGTGCTTTTGTTTAATATCTGTAATATCTGGAGCAAGTCACAATACAGTATTATGTAATATCATGGGCTTTTGTTTAATATCTGTAATATCTGGAGCAACTCACAATACAGTATTATGTAATATCATTCTTCTAGTTCTAGTCTTGTAACAGCTGTAATTGTAAGTGTTTGGCAGTTGTGTTGTTACTGTGTTTTACCGGTGTATTGTTAATGTATCATACGGCTGTGTTGTTACTGTGTTATACGGCTGTGTTGTTACTATGTTATACGGCTGTGTTGTTACTGTGTTATACGGCTGTGTTGTTACTGTGTTATACGGCTGTGTTGTTACTGTGTTATACGGCTGTGTTGTTACTGTGTTATACGGCTGTGTTGTTACTGTGTTATACCGCTGTGTTGTTACCGTGTTTTTACCGCTGTGTTGTTACCGTGTTTTTACCGCTGTGTTGTTACCGTGTTATACAGCTGTGTTGTTACTGTGTTTTTACAGCTGTGTTGTTACTGTGTTATACAGCTGTGTTGTTACTGTGTTTTTACCGCTGTGTTGTTACCGTGTTTCACGGCTGTGTTGTTACTGTGTTTCACGGCTGTGTTGTTACTGTGTTTCACGGCTGTGTTGTTACTGTGTTATACGGCTGTGTTGTATAAAAGTTGTCGCACAACCTTAGTAGTTGCCAATTATTGCTACGCAAGCAAGATGCATGAATATTTTCCACACCTTCTAATATACTATGAGACTAATGTCTTCAAAGTATTTTGTTTTACATGATACACTGTTTAAGGTTGATATTAGTCGCCATTATTTTGTGTGTGTAGAATAATGAAAATATTTCAGAAATCAAGCTCTCTGTTAAGCTGTTAGTAGAAGTAACTGTTATAACACGTGGGATTACTTCATCACGTGTAACACGTCCTTCATCAATTTTTACAATGTGTAGGACTGCTTCACTGTCTCTAACAATAACTGTAACTATTACAGCTGATAGGGTTGTGTTATACATTCAGTAGTAACTGTTACAACACCAGATATTGTGTTATCTTCAGTCATCCCAATTACAGCACTTGAGTTGGAACTTGTATACTGTACAGACGTTAATTATTCAATAGAAAACTTATTTTATGACATACCGCTCGCTATTGATTAGTTATTAACATGTGGTATGTTCCTAAAACTGAAAGTTTCAGATATTAGAAAGTTATTATTATATCTTCTCTAACAAATTTGTAGTTTGTTTATTTGTGATAGATATGGTATAGTTTTAACGTTTCCAAATGTTTGTTAACAAGATTAAACACAAATTAATCTGGTTCGTCTCAAACGCTTTATATTAAGGCACTCTACAGCAGTTCGTAAACTTTCTGGTGCATAAACGTTTTGTGAAATAAAATAGTTTCTTGTTTGCCATCAACATCCGTTAGGTGACGTGCTGGAAAATAACTCTTACTTGGACATGAGACAGTGACAGAGAAACGTTACGAACTACCTATGTTTTTACCTTTCTTAGATACAAATTCGGCAGAAAAATTCAGAAAACATTTTTAGAAGTTTAAGTAGGAGATTAAGTATCACAATGACTAATGGGAGATATTTCTCTAGTGACGAACGTTTAAGCAAATCGTAGAAAAATGGTATTCTGTATAACGTTTTACTGTTCTGTCTCTGACTTCAGACTTATGTCTGCACCCAAATCATCGCTTCCACCTGGGTAAGTGACGAGCCAGTAATTCTATCATGTGATGTGTAGAAGGAACTGTCTTCCTTCTTCAGAAGTAAAGAGAGAAACGGCTGTTTTCAGTCTGTTAGAGAGGGAGTGCCTACCAGTGGCACAGCGGTATGTCTGCGGACTTACAACGCTAGAAACCGGGTTTCGATACCCGTGGTGGGCAGAGCACAGATAGCCCATTGTGTAGCTTTGTGCTTAATTCCAAACAAACAAACTAACAGAGAGGGAGCAAGGTTTCTGTTTATTGGTTTAAGGTATGAAATCTCCTCTTCTGAAAAACCGTTGTATGGCTACTGAGCGCGAAAGCAACTTGCTAGTGTATGGTGTTTTGTAAGAAATCTTTGTTTTTTTAGTCTTTAGAGAAAGCAGTGTTGCTTATTTAGAAGAAAACTGGGATTCTATTGTAAGGTGTGAAGAAGGTGTTTGAGGGAAATGGCTGTCCATATGAGGAAGTTAATTGCATTTAAATACAACTAACTCGTTATAAAATACCCTTTCTGACTTTCTCGTAACTTAATTAACTGTTCTACAGCGGACTTACAACGCTAAAATAAGGGGTTCGATTTCCCTCAGCGGGAACAGCAGATGGCCGGATGTGGTTTTAACTGTAACAAAACACACACACCGTTTTACAATATTTAGTTTTAGGATACCAAATGAAAACAAAGAGACATACGTTGTAATATATACTTATCTAAAATTTGAAACTGGTAAACTTTGGGAATTTCGAAGGAGAATACTCTTCTTTGATAGTGGTACAGAATTCCAAAACCCCGTGACAATGTTCTAGAGGAGGGGACATGTATGTACCTATGGCAAAGGAGGAGTTAAAATAGGATCTATATTTGCATAAGTAATAATAATATTAGGACTGTGAATTTAGATGTCAGGGAACCTTAATTCTAAATCATATATGTAACAATAATTTCTACGTTGGAGTATCACGTGCTATTAGATTCAAGGTCGTGAGAATGATGAGAGTGAGATTGTCTCAGCACCTGCTCGTGCTGTTGTTTAACTTTCCTTGTGATTATTACTGGCAGTTTAAACTTCGGCCACTAGGGGCTACAGATTACACGTTGTTTATAGTAAACACTCACGTTTTCCTTTTAATGAGTCGAACGTGTAGTTAACACTAGGTGTGAGAATTTCTTCAGATGTTGCTGTACACCTGCTCTTAATAAGATGCGGAAGCTTTCTTCATTTCTACATATTTAGTTCACAATAGAAGTTCATCACGCGTTTTACTGTTTTTCTATTGAGTTAATTTTTTTATGAGATGGAAAAATGCGATTTAGCTCAGTTTTTCCTTTCATCACGTAACATTAAGTCCACTTATTTGCGTGTTCATCGAAAAGAAACAGCCCCCCCCCAGTGGCACAGCGATATGTCTACGGACTTATACTGCTAAAAACCGGGTTTCGATACCCGCGGTAGGCAGAGCATAGGTAGCCCTTTGTGTAGCTTTGTGCTTAATTACAAACATCATAAAGAAACATCCACAAAAAATTCAATATCTTAGCAACACGTAATAAACTCGCAGAAAATTTCAACACAATGTGGACCCAAGTATTTTCATGTTTTAACCAAAATGATAAACAGACTGTTAAATATGGAACGTTTTTTGGTACAGGTATAGATTAATACAGTTATGTACATTTACGACCCCCAGTGGCACAGCGGTATGTCTGCGAACTTAAAACGCTAGAATCCGGGTTTCGATACCCGTGGTGGGCAGAGCACAGATAGTCCATTTTGTAGCTTTGTGCTTAATTACAAACAAACAAACAAATGTATATTTACTGTAACACTGCTGAAGAATTATGAAGTTAAATAAACATTACAGAATTAGGACCTAATACATGTTACACTAGTCTGAAATTTGAAAAAATGTGGCTCTTTAAGTTAGTTCATGCATTTTTTCAGTAAAAGCTGCTAGATCCCCTTTTGTTGTTGTTGCTAAAGGATTTGGGGGTATTCAGTCCATTTCTTCCAAGTTATAACTGTCAAACTTAACCTTTGAAAAGCAGAAAAACAAAATGGTCGTCAGAACTTCAGTATTTATTATACCCTCGATAATTAACCCTTAATAAAGATGCTGTTATACAGTCTCATCTAGAACTTCAGTATTTATTATACCCTTGATAATTAACCCTTAATAAAGATACTGTTATACAGTCTCATCTAGAACTTCAGTATTTATTATACCCTTGATAATTAACCCTTAATAAAGATACTGTTATACAGTCTCATCTAGAACTTCAGTATTTATTATACCCTTGATAATTAACCCTTAATAAAGATACTGTTATACAATCTCATCTAGAACTTCAGTATTTATTCAAGCCGAATGAACTAAAATGTAGCAAAACAATACTGTTATTCAAAGACGTTTATTCTGTTATAGATCAATGTTCAAACATGGTTCTAAGTATTTTTTCTTGACATCTTCTCTTTTACATAACTTTTACCTGACTAAAGCTCTTCCATAAAGTAAAATTACTTATGCACATAAGTTTCGAGACTATGTACTGTATATACTTAACTTTGGTGTTAGATTTTATGAAAATCTGAAGTCTGTATTCTATGTGTTTGTGTATATAGTTACCACGCATGTATAAGACACATTCTTGTGGTAGCTGCTGTAGTGTGTTGTTGTAATGTTGCAAAAAGGTAACGATAGGCAATCCCCGACTTCTGAAACTTTAACTACAAATTAATTATCGCATAAAAGACTTCCGTTTCATATTTCCGTGTTTTTTTTTTACTACACCATTGTACGAGTTTCGCTTTCTTCGTATATTTGCCATTTTCTTCGAAGTATTTACGTATCGTAGTTACAGATATTATTATACGTCATTTTGATGTTTACTCTTTAGCTTACAAGTCCATCTGTTGAAGAAGTACGTTTGTTAGAAGTTGTATATTTCTGCCAAACTAATGTTTTTAATAATAATAATAATAATAAACGAGCAGAGACCCGCAAAACATTTCCGGACAAATTAGTATCTTTAAATATAACATATCTAGCACAAAACAAACGAATTGTAATCGTAGACAACAAAATGTGTAAATAGGCCGTACTTTATAAAACTTTAACTTATGTTAGGCCTAAGTTTGATAAAGAGATAAATTAACACTGTAACCTGTGCACGTTTTTTTTTTTTTTT
>NW_013665985.1:317006-318817 GCF_000517525.1 Limulus polyphemus
TATTTACATTCCCCTTTTATTGTTACTTTTTGTTCCATACAGCAATTGTGGTAACTTGATCACTGAGCTTTGCAGCTCTCTGCCGCAACCAGACTGTTTGTCGTCGAGTGAATAATGCGCATGCGCGGTTTTTCTTAGGGAAACATTCTAACTACGCATGCTTATGCAGCAGGTTCTCGGTCAGAAAGCATAACGGTCGTACATACAAACAAGCAGAATAATAGTATAGAAGATTGTGCAGAATGAACTTTCGTTGTAATTAAAATATGTCTAGTGTGTGAAGGCGTAGACTAACATGTTTTGTACACTGAGATAATGTTTGTATTTATTGTAAATAGTAAACAATTGCTGAAAGATATTATAGCCTTGTTACTTTGAAAAATATATAGGAATCGAACTGGGAAAGACTTGTCTTAACGCGAACAAAAGATTCCACCATGGCAAATATCTGCTGATGTAATCTAATAATTATAATGCAGTCTCTTTAAACTCTGTAGCTTGACATAAAAAACTTGAATGGGTCCTCGTAATGTTTGACTTTGACATCGCCTACTCGCCAGATGCACCTCAGACTTTCTCATAAGTTCAGCCTCAGGTGGTAGATATATAAAACATTAGTATGTGTTGTCATTCGTGATTTATAAACCTGAGCACGACATAAAAAATCAATATAGAAAAATATTCAACAATAATGCCAAAAACTACTAATTCGTATAACATGTCAGTGTTTTTGTTTTGTGTTAATTTTTTATGGTTTATTTCAACTGTTTATTAAATAATTAGATTTATTCAGTAATAACATAATCTGTCAAGAGTTTTAAACGTTACAGTTAAAATAATCTAGGATATTTCTGTTATATATATGACAGAAATTATTATTTACATCAAACAATTGCACTGTTTTATAAGTGATACTTTTTAATGTATAATTGTTTTTATTCGTGAATGGTGTATCTGACATTCATATGTAACAAATACAATGTTGTAAAGGTTTAAAAAACACCGAATTAATATTTTTGTAACCTTATTTGAGTTTTTTGTTTTATATATTCTTTACGTATTATTATTATTATATGGTGCTTTTGTTTAATATATATTGGGCCTAAGTTTTGTTTTCTGCAATATATGCTGTAATTATGTGTAAATGGTTTTCTTTGGTACTGTTTGTGTTATAACTTGTGTAATTGGTTTTGTTTCAGTGTATGTTATTAGAGTGTATATAAATTTTATTTTGTTTTGAATATTCAAAATAATGATCTTGAATTTGGTTGAAATTTACTGTTAACGTTGGTAGTTTGTGTGTAATGAAAATTTTTGTCACAGAGCACAGCACTCACATATTTTTTTCTTCCATGTTATTTCTACACCAGCACTGGAGATATGTGGAGGTTAGTGTGAATTTTATTTTTATTTATTAATTTTTCGATAAGTGAATTATTCTATGGAGCACGCACCTTTATGTGAATTTTATCCTTATTAAGCAAAACAATTTGTTCATTTTTGAATGTGTTTTTTGCATCATTATCATTGAAACATGAATCTCAGGTCATTTGTGTTAATTTTATAATAACACGAAGAGTATGAAACATTACAACACAGTAAAGTAAAGGTATGGAAACATATTAAGAAAGGAAAAATAAAAAACAAAAGCGTTTGCCATTTATAAATGTAATTCTTATACATTGAAATGAAGTTTAATGATTAAAATTTAATGTGCAACTAATTACAAATAACACAAAAGAGAATCTGACAGTGAGGTTTATTTAATGTGCAACTAATTACAAATAACACAAAAGAGAATCTGACAGTGA
>NW_013665985.1:319197-332488 GCF_000517525.1 Limulus polyphemus
TGTTTAATGTGCAACTAATTACAAATAACACAAAAGAGAATCTGATAGTGAGGTTTATTTAATGTGCAATTAATTACAAATAACACCAAACTGAATCTGATAGTGAGGTTTATATAATGTGCAACTAATTACAAATAACACAAAAGAGAATCTGATAGTGAGGTTTGTTTAATGTGCAACTAATTACAAATAACACAAAAGAGAATCTGATAGTGAGGTTTATTTAATGTGCAATTAATTACAAATAACACCAAACTGAATCTGATAGTGAGGTTTATTCAGTAAAGTATCAAAATAACGATAGTTACTTTTCTTGGACTGTTTAGCTGAATAACTTATTTTGTAAAATGTTTATATTTATGAATAAACACCAGATTGTATTACCAGTCTTGTAACACTAAAATAAATCATAAAAATGAGATTTAATTTGTACTTGTAATTTTTTGTTTATTTACATGCACCATTTTTACTTTCAAGAAATTGGAATCTCAAGCATCATGTTACAATATTTGATGTGCTTGTAGTTCAATACTTATGTTCCATGTTTGAGTGTTTTCTTTATTTTGTTTATAAAATATAGACTTTAACATATGTAATGGTAACATATTTGGAAGTTATTTTTCTTCTCTGTAAATATTTAAGGAGAAGATTTGTTTCCTCGTGTTACTACATAACATGTTTTACTTGATTGGAGCGACGCCCAGTGACTATTTGAAGTTTGCAATGATATGAAATTGTTAGTGATAATTTGGCCAACTTGTGTTTTTAGTGTTAAAAATCTAAACGTGTATTAAACAGCATTCTTAGTTAAAATTATAGAAAGTAAATTTCAAGTTGATAAACAATTGTTCATAAGTTACCAAAAGATATATATCATTATTAATCACTAAGATGTAATTACACAATTATGGCACATTATTTCGATTCTCTGCAATGTTATGAGTTTCATTATCATTCTAAGGAGTCTTTTGTTTGCTCCATCCTTTTTCAAGTTTGTGTTAATTATATTTTGCCATTTCTTTCTCGTAGCCAATTATTTGATTCATCGTTTTCAGTTACGTCTCAGCTCATAGTACGTTAGCCTAATAATTTATTTCGTTTTTTTTTTCGTCGAGAATATTTTGATTAGTTAAATTTTACATTTTTGATTACTTACATTTCGATCCTTACTTTTTCTCACGTGAAAAGAGAGAGAAAAAAAACGTGTACAAGGTTGTCGATAATGATTCTTTGGCGCTTGTTATTTTATTGTTTCTCGTTATATTACAGTAATGCATATCCAGTCATTACTTTACAAAATAAAATTATATCACGTGTACATCTCTTGTTATATTGACTTATGCAACACCTCTAGAAACAAATGCTGACATAATAACTTACACAATAAGATGCGTTAGGAAGAAGTCACGTGATCTTATCGCGCATCACAGTAATTATATAATGTGGGATTGTTTTTAATTACACTCTTTGTTGAAATTAAATTGAGTGTATCTAGTTTCAAACTATAACTATTACAATTCAAAATTGTTTATTCTTATTACTCACTGTGTAAGGCTTAATGTCGTCAAACGTTGCTTTTAAAGTGCGTTTATTTATTTTGGTAAATGGAAGATTTTGTTTTCTCTTGTGGGAACTCTTTTGATGTTTGGTCCTTCTTTTCCAGACTTACACCTGCTTACACGTCTGTAGCACCTGTCGGGCGTGTACTTCTCCAACTGTAAGTTTCTTCACTTCTCTCTCAGTCTATCGCTAGTATGTCACTTGGTCATCTATCGAATTGTAACTGTTTTCTAATTTGAAAACGGAAATTACGAAATTGTAAAGAAAACTAATAAGTCTTTAATTTTTTGAGATAGATGAAATCGTGACATATTCATGTGAACTCTCTTTTTTTGGGGGGGGGGGCTTACTAACCTTAACCCTGTTTTCTACCTTGTTGCACTTTTCTGACTGTACGTGAAGTTTCTTAATATATTCTACCTTTTAATGTACTCTTTTTCTTCTCCTTAGTTTATATAACAGTTTTTTTCTATATTAGCAAAAACTTTTCTTAGTTATTACAGACTGTGAAGTAGATGAAAATCCTATCAAAACAGCATGCTATTTTATCATTTGAAAACCTTGAAGGTGTACACCACTGTCAGAAAGAAACTAAAGATTAATATTTTGAAGATACATGACGGATTATTCCGACGTATTTGGACATTCAAGATACGGGCCAAACTCATAGATATGGATTGAGCAATTATTTTCAGTTTCTTCCTTCCTCCAGCCACTGACGCTTGACTGTATAACGGTCATTGACTCCATAAGGACACTTAAACTGTAAGGGAGCGCTCAACACAGTTTCAACAATGTCTCAAATGAACAATATTTTCCTCAGTCTCGCCTTTCGTACTTGGTGAGACTTCGAAAACTAAACTCAGTATTCACGTGAATGATGTTTTCTAACGTGTTTTCTCACAAGTAGTCCTAGAAGGTTTGTTTGTTTGTAATTAAGCACAAAGCTACACAATGAGCTATCTGTGCTCTGCCCACCACGGGTATCGAAAGCCGGATTTTAACGTTGTAAGTCCGCAGACATACCACTGTGCCACTGAGGGGCAGCACTAGAAGGACTCGAAAGATAAGAAGGAGTATTATTATCGAAAGTTAATTGCTTAGTATTTTTTATAGATCTTGTTAGTACTTTTATACAATTCTTGCATCTCAGTCGGACTGGGATCACTTTTTTTGTGTTTTTTGAGCTTATCGGTGTTTTCGATTTAAACCTAAATGTGCGAGTGTTTCGTTTGTTATTAAACACAGGATAGTCAAAGCTTTACTTGAAACCTGTGTTTTCACTTCTGGTTGTATTGCTTGAAGATTTGATGGTTGTTACATAGGTGTGTTACAATAGTAGGATAGTAATTTCCATCTGAGATGGCTGCTGTAACTAGTGAGCTTTTAATATCTCTAAAGGTAATGTTAAAAAATTCAAAACTAAACTGTTTTATCATGAAATAATAACCAATCAAACACACACACACACACACCGTGGAAAAAGAAGGCACGCCGGTATCTTTCTTTCGGTTCGAGACTTTTCCGTTTCGTACGACTAAATGGAAGCATTTGTAGTTTGCCCTGGAAGAGGGTACTGGGGTTCATGTTTGATTTCATCCATGTCTTACAGCTTAAGTGAAGATAAATATTGTAAGTGGAAAGAAAACAATTCTTATTACCCGAGATCCTTTCAGGGATGTTAAGGGGAATGTTCGTTAGTTTTATACTCTTGGATCATTGTTATAATGGCTAATATTTGGTTAGGCTTTACTAACTAAACAACACGTGTATGAGTGGGCCTCGTTAGAGTTAGTTTTTAACATTGCAGTACTCCGAGAAGGATATTATGATATCGGTGGGCGTCTGAAGTGAAACTGAAGGCCGTAAGAAAATGAAGTATTTAATTAACAAAACGCCAGATTTTACATGTTAAAATTAAGACATCGACTGGGAGCTTAATGAAGCTAAAAACAATATACTTAGTCAGTAATCAGCCCCCATATGAAGCAGTTAACATGACGCCAGAATTTAAATGTAAATTCAGAACTCCAGTTTTTATTATTGAAATAATAACCTATCAAACCGATGTTTTTAATCTCCGTTGTACTTGATGTTTGTGCGGAATTATTTGAGGTTTTGACTTTAAAGTAGTACATAAAACTAATAACAGACGGCAGCATATATCACTCAAAAATTTTCAAATACACTTCATATTGTTGTGTATGACAAAGTAGCACTAAATGCTATAATATGATATTAATGGACATGGCTCTGAAAAGAGCGAAGATAGAATCAGTATACATTTTTATGTACGCAAATTTCATAAGTATGAAATATAGTATTTGACAGTTTACATAAAAAAACAGCCAGGGAGGGAGGAAGAGGTCTGAAAAACGCCTAATCCTCCCATGTTGCGCACAACGAAACGATCAAATCACAATCCACATCCAACCTACTTTTGTAGGTAATTTTTTTCAGTCTGTGCTATTATTTATCGTAATATATATTATAATTAAAAGTAATTATAGAATAACATTAGTGATGGTAAAAAACGAAGATTTAAGTAGGTAATTTCTAACATGCAGATGTCGTTAAATACTAATTCAGGAATATTTAATATTTATGAAAAATATTTTCTTGTATAATTTGTTTTTTATATGTATTATTACACTTTATGTTTAGCATCGTTGAGAAATATTTTGAAAACAATATAATATTATAGAGTTAACTGTGCACTAAATGTTTATCATAGTTTATAACGTGTAATTGATATAGGATTCAACAGTTTAAGGTCTAATAGCAATATTATTATCTTTCAAATTCTGTATATAATTATATATAGATCATAAATACCTTTAAACACGTTAAATTAACGTTTATATTTTCTCTTCCATCTTCTCCATGATGGTACTACTCTAGAGAAAGGTGAGAAAATTAATTTTTCCAATTGATTGCACAGGTTTAGCCAAACTGGCTGTACTACTGAATTTAAAAAAAAATAGCTTGTTGTGTGCCATTGAGTGTACTAGTTATAATACGTTGTGCCTGTGCATTTTTGATAGATGTACTTATTTGACTAGAAACTAAAGTTGTTGTTCAGTAGTTTATTCTGCAATTTAGTAAAATAACTAACACAAATATCTATACAAAATACAAGGAATAAAAGTAATTTGATCATTGTTTTATGAGTAGAAGGATAAATATGTGATTGTGTGCTAGTACATATTTTGTTATTAAAGAAGAATACATCCTAACCTGTAGGATGTTTTTTAATATTATTCACTGCTATCATTTGAATGTATGCATAAGGTGGTAGTTAGTTTTAGTACTAGTACCCAAAATTATTAAAATTAAACTTTGAGAAACCCATTTTTTATTCGCCTTACCAGGTTAAATTAAACTTTGAGAAACCCATTTTTTTTTCTACCTTACCTAGGTTAAATTAAACTTTGAGAAACCCATTTTTTATTCACCTTACCAGGTTAAATTAACTTTGAGAAACCCATTTTTTATTCACCTTACCATGTTAAATTAAACTTTGAGAAACCCATTTTTTATTCACCTCACCAGGTTAAATTAAACTTTGAGAAACCAATTTTTTAATCAATTTACCAGGTTAAATTAAACATTGAGAAACCCATTTTTTATTCATCTTACCAGGTTAAATTAAACTTTGAGAAACCTATTTTTTAATCAATTTACCAGGTTAAATTAAACTTTGAGAAACCCATTTTTTATTCGCCTTACCAGGTTAAATTAAACTTTGAGAAACCCATTTTTTATTCGCCTTACCAGGTTAAATTAAACTTTGAGAAACCCATTTTTTATTCATCTTACCAGGTTAAATTAAACATTGAGAAACCCATTTTTTATTCACTTTACAATGTTAAATTAAACTTTGAGAAACCCATTTTTTAATCAATTTACCAGGTTAAATTAAACTTTGGGAAACCAATTTTTTAATCACCTTACCAGGTGAAATATAAGTACTTCTCTAACACTATCAGGTCTACCTGAAATGATGTCGAATGAGTTAATAATAACTCAAAAATATTAACCTAAGCTTATTTTGATACATTTCTAACCAATAAAACCAGCTGTAGAGTTTTTATACATATTCTGTCAAGGTTTTTAAATGAGCTGCCAAATGGTTATTGCAATTATGAGAAATATCAGTTTGTTGTTACATAAACAAAGCTTGTTTATACAAATACATTGATGATAACAATATTCAGTATTTTTACAGCTGTGTTTTATTATATGTAACCTCTTACTTCTGTGCATCTAGGAGTGGCATTAACTACTTGTATAAATATTGACTGATATAATACTGATATGTACTCTTTGTGATGTATTCAGTAAATCATAACTAAACCTACTCAGAAATGTTAATCTTTTGAACAATCTCTGCCTCACTTTAAGTAAAGGTTAAATATATGATTCATGGTAATCAACTCAGCTTGATGAATTTCAGGACATCAAAACTAATACATGCAGCATAAAATTACACACACACACATCTTTGTGTTATGCTAAATCATTCTACCATATATTAGTACCAGAATAACAGTTTCTGTTAGATTAGTGTTAATCCGGTAATGTTGCAAGTTTGTCAGAGGTAAAATACTAACATTTAGAAAAGTACATCTACAATCCTGTCACTTATATGCTGCCATAAAATTTGAAACTGGATGTTTTTCATGCTTATTAATTAAAAATGTATCATGGCCAATTAATAGAACTTATTTAATGAATAGTTATTACAAATTATTGATGATTAGGTTCGAAAGTTCATGTTTTATAATTCACTTGTAGCATTAGAAATGTTCATATTCATACTTTTGCACTTCGTAAATGTTCTAAACAACTGGTTATATTTTAAACCTGCTTTTTGTATGTTCTAACTACTGCATTTCAAAATTCTCTGAATAACTGCTACATGCACAGTGTGTGTACATTAATTGCTGCATGTTAAGGTACTTAGTTATATTTGGTAATTCATTTGTATCTTTTTAATAACTGATTATGCTAGGTAAACCTGGCAAAATATATATTTTAAAACAGAGAAGCTTTAAAGTATGTTTACTTTTCTACCTATAAGTAATAAATATTATTACATAAATTTCTTCATTGAAATCAAATTTATAGAAAGTACAATATTAAATGCATAAGATTTACAGTTTTCTACTAAGATATAAAAAATACATAATGCAAATAATATAATGTTGGAAAAAAATATATATATAGAAATGTACAATTGAGCTGAAGTCAGTCTTTTCATGATACTGAAAAAATGTCAAAATGTGATTTTAGTAATTGCTAACATTTTGTGTGTTTGGTTTTAGCCACTGAAATTAAAACTATATAAAAACGTTTTTCAAAATTAAAAATAATATGAAATAATTAGTGAAATGAAAAGTTAATGATTTAGTTTGTAAAGCAAGTGCTTTGGACTACAATTTGATATTTTTGGGGTAAAGGTGGTATTTATTTTTCCTACAGGCAAGTAAGCATGTGGTTGATTTATTTGAAGACTTACGTGATGGACACAATCTTATTTCTTTACTGGAGGTTCTTTCTGGAGAGTTATTGGTAAGAATTGGCATCACTTGTGCTGCTTTGGTTTAGACAGCTAGCGTTCGACTAACCCTAGGTTTAAGACAATTTGTGATGTCCTCATAACTCTAAGTTTTATGTTGCTATCACTGTTTAAGAAACCTTCTTATGCTTTTAACCTTATGTTTTATATTGGTACTCTGTTCAAGAAAACCTATACTGTCCTCCTAATCCTGTGTTTTATATTGCTACCCTTGTTTAAGCAAACATGTACTGTTTTTCAAGTTCTATGTTTTATATACCTACTTATGTTTAAGAAAACATGCTGCCCTTTTAGCTCTAGGTTTATATTGGTACCCCTGTTTAAGAAAACACTTGTACTGTCCCTTTAACCCAATGTTTTGTATTGATACTTCTGTTTAAAAAACATACATTTGTTTTAGCCCTAAATTTTAGTTTGCTAATTTCATTTTAAAAAAATTACCGTCTTCTCTGCTCCTTTTATTTTTTTATGAAACGAGCAGGTCATTGTTTTTTGTTGCAACTTCATAAGATCTTTGCCTTTCCACAGCCACGTGAACGAGGTCGGATGAGGTTTCACATGTTACAGAATGTACAGATAGCTCTCGACTTTCTCAAATATAGGAAGGTAAGCTACTCAAGTAATTGCTCTTATATCTCTGAATATTTAAGGATCTTGGCACTAACTCAGAATTATTCAGATATATCTGAAATAACAGCACTTTTCCACTTAGTAGAAAATTGTTAGATTTTCTAATGAAGGAGAATGTTGTGATTCAACATTTTTAGACACAGGTTTTATCTCCTCGTTACATTTTTTTTTTTTTTTTTACTTGTCAGCCTTGATTAATACAAGTCACTGTGATTTGGCATGATTAGTAACTTATGGTGAACAAACAAAACTGAAATGGGCAGCAACTGCTTATTTCAGAGTGACACTTGTAGAGAAAGTCTTGAGGACTAATCTACAAATGTAGCTCAGGTAAAAAGGACAATGTTTCAAAAGTCTTTTGTCTTTGGGTTAGCTTGCACTGGTTTTATCAATTATCACTCTTGTTCATCTTGAATATTCTGCATAAGTAACTTATAAAAGAGTAACATGTGGTGTTTTTGTCTTAACTTATTCATTGTAATCCTAAAAGTTTTTGTGAAGTATTAGTATTATTTTAAACATACCCAGAAAAACATATGATATTTTTTAAAATCCTTTTAGAATTTTAACCAATTCTAATTGTCAATTGAAAAATTCCTGGTATTCCAGGTTTTTCATTAGGTTAAACTGTTATGTCATACAATATCCTTTTTGAAAATTCATAAAATAAGCGTGCTGGTTGATGTGATGATACTGCTTGTATTATTGCAAACAGTAGTAAGGACAACTTACACTAGTGGTATACACTAATTAGAATTAAATGCATCTTTGTTGTGTATTTTATAAATTGTTAAATTGTCATTAAATAAACTTTAATGTTGTTTGCTCTTCATAATGTTACAATTTTATATATCATTTTAAATCAAAATCATTGTTGATTTTTTATACATTGCTGTTAGTAAAAGTTTTTAGAAATCCTCTACGCATAGATTAACAATACGACTACATTACCTAAAGAAATATATAAGAATTTACCTGACCACATGTGGCTCAGAATATACAAAGAATGAGACATATGTACTGAAACAAAAGTTATCAGGAAAATAAAAATTTTGTCATTCTATCCAATTTCGTCCTTTTATTTTTACGTAATATTCTTAGTAATGGTGCATAGTTTTTTACTTTTAGGTTTATTTTGAGGGATTGATGACTTATTTTCTGAGTATTTTGGAAAGTGTCTTTATTTAGTAGGTACCTACAGCTTCTTTGTTTTATTCTCATGCAGCATTGTTCACTTTCATGATTTTATTGTGTGGGTATTTTGTACTTATAGATTAAGTTAGTAAACATCAGAGCAGATGATATAGTGGATTCAAACCCCAAACTCACCCTAGGACTAATATGGACAATCATCTTACACTTCCAGGTAAGTTTAATGTTTATCTCTGGGAGCAATCACATCTTTATTTCTATCTACTTTCAATTATCTTTATTCTTCAACAGTTTTTGTAAGATAAGTAAAAAACCTAGTAAAGCCATCAGAAATGTGTTACAAAGAATGTGGGCTAGATGTAACAATGGTGAATGCTTATTGTGGCAAACTGTTAATCTACACTTTGAACTCCAGTTGCAGAAAAAACACATTTAATAATTTGGAGCTGTGGGTCCATTATAATAATGATTGTCAAACCACACAATTCGATTAGAATAGCCTAAGAGTTGTTGGTGGATGCCTATCCTTTAGTTTCTCAGTTCAAAATTGAGATCTACCCAACCCATATAGCCCTTGAGTATGCACAGTTTTCTAAAACAAATGTAGGAACTATTTTACTATTATAAAGAAGACTAAAACTGAACTGTGCTTTATATTTCACCACATTAGTATGAAGTTAACACAGTTTAATGAAACTTAAAACAGTAATCTAGATCATTTCAACTTATGTGATTCAGTGAAATTCATTTTTAAGTACTGTAAATACTACTTTAAAATATATTAATGAAATTTTTCTATTTTACTTGATTTGTGCTTGAATAATAACATTGAGCCCTTATTAATAAGCCAGTACAAAGTGATGTGATTAAAACCATTATTTACATGATTTTATAACTTTTTACATGTACTGCTCCTATTATCTGTTAGTGTCCATATGAGTACCTTTAAATGAAAAGAGAAAAACATTTTGAAAATCTTACTTGTTTGAAGTTCAATTGTGGAAGTTTTAAATTCAAGCTCAATTTGAACTGAAAGGATCACTGTTGTTAGAACTTAGTTTTTAGCATTTTTACTTATTCATTTGCTTTATAATGTACTGCTGTATTAAATTTTAACATATGTAGTTTCAGTGGAAATTTTAACTAGACATAACATGAGAACTTAGACATTTTATAAACAAAGTTACAACTGAAATGTGTTATTCAAGAAACCAAATAAATTTTGATGTTCTTAAACAAGCTATGAAACTGTGTATTGAGAAGTGTTGTAAAGTTCTCATGTATTTTTATATTCTTAGCCACACAACCTTTTTAAGGTCTCGTAATCAAATCCTGCTACTTTTAAGAATTGAAATAATAATCAAAATATCTCATAACTTTATTTGATATTGTACTATTGAATATAGAGAGAGTGCATACCACTAAATCGATATTTCTGTTTCATCATTTCGTTCTTATAGAACGAGGTAAAGGACTAGTATGTTCAAAGATAGACTCGCAAGAAAATTGAATTTATTCAAAATATTTATCGTATGGAACAATAATGCAGATGGCCTACAAAATATTACATTTCAGTTAATTAGTGATAGTAATTCTAACGTATGTCAATAGATGGCAGGTCGAAACAGTGTGGTGTGAAGCTTGTTTTTATTATGCTCAAATCTGCACAGTGAACTATCTACGCAGTGCCTACCGTACAATCGTAAATAGAAAACATTGGCATGTTTTTATATTTACTTTCAACTACATTTAGAATGTGTACATTTACATAGTAATTGAAACTTAGCGTAATAAAAATTAAATTGTTTTGCAGAACACACAAATATAGATTGTACAATTAAAAAGTTCGTTTAAAAATGTTCAGTAACAATAACGCAACAGAATTAAAATATTTTCTCTGATTTCTTTTTCTTTCTCTTAGGAACTTAATAGCACAAGTATTCGCGAGAAGTTTGGATAAAGTTCTTTTCTTTTATGCCAATTAATTACCTACCTGATACTTGGTTGTCTTTTTATTATCTGTTGTTGGTGAGATGTGTTTTAATTAATTCATGCTTTTTCGGTATAAAATAATGCGTGTTTGTAAGTAGTTTTATGACCGATAGATGGCGGTATTGAGCATAGTGAATTGATGAAAAATTAACTACAACTTTCAAATTATCATTTTAAATGCACAGCCACACCTAGAAAGCTAACATAGTATTTCTTCTTTTTTTCAACCATTTAATATTACGACAATAAAGACAGGCGTAGGCTCCGTAGCTTCGCTTGTTTATTTGCATAACCTGTATGTAAATAAGGGTAGATCACTATATAGAACGTTACAGCTATACGTTAATACTAACTCCTGATTCTCATATCTCGCTAATACTACAGCCATTTTTGTTTTTTACTTATAATAATATTTAGATGTTTTATAGCTATATTATTAGTGAATTTTAATTCCTTGTTTACCTTATCCATCGTGTAATAAATTACTTATGATGATAGTTTTTGCACTTTGTATTTGAGGTTTATTGTTCATTTTGGAGAAGATCTGGGTGGGGAAGAGATCACATGCTGAGAAACCTCTCGTGACAGAGTATATTGTGAGGTATACTTACTTTACACATTTTCCTTATTTAGTCACAGAAGTGAGAAATGTAGCTCCCACAATTCCGGTGTAACTAGTTCTGGCGCGAGTTTGATATGTCAAATGCCTTGAAGTTTACTAACTACGAACCCTGTTTTAGTTAGGTTGTTTTTTAGACTTCGAGTACAGTAAAACGGTGCCATTATTAATGTTTTTAATTTTTATTGCGACATTTGTACGAGTTATAAAAGCATGTAATGGAGTTAATTACCGATATATTTTTAAAGAGGTTTATGATAATGAAGAATACTAGTTTTATTCTTTAATTATAATTGTTGGCAATGAGATGTGGCTTTACATTAAAATTCCTGTATTGTTAACCCTGAATATCAAAATTAAGTTTTTTAAACATTTTTGGGTGTATGCTGTTCGCCTAAAAGTTTTCTATCGTTTTATTTCTGTATAAAGAGCAGGGCGTGGATATATAAATAGTTGGGTTAATAGCGATCTCACCAGTAGATGGCGCCAGTTCTTAAAATCTTGATTTTATTTTTAAAATTTGTTTTATTACAACTTGAGATATTTTCTACTGAGGTTATTTTGGAGAATACGAAAATAGATATAACTATGACATCCGTCATACTTCGAGATAGTAAATGTGACATATGCAAGATAATCTGCATAAACAATGTTTTAATTTGTATATGTTTTTTCTCAAAACATTTATTTGCTTCTAAGATGGACAAACTCTAAGAAGAATTGACATAATATTTCATGTTTGTTAAGGCATAATATGTTGCTTATACTAATAAGTTAGTTATGTGACCATTTATCGCGGCAGAATGTTTTCTCATGGTGGGAAGCAGTCGTTTTATTCATAAAAGTAGCAATTAGATTAGGCCTAGCGTGGCTAGTCTGCTGGACGAACTACAGTTTGATCATTTGCGTCCCGTTATGGCCAAATATAAATAAAATCGCTTGTTGACTAACTGACTTTCTTCTAGTATATCACTTCAAAATTAGGGATGGCTCGTGCAGATAGCCCTCATGTTTTTTTGCGTGAAATTCAACAAACAAGCAAATTTCAAATTACATAACTTAACATGACGAACACAGTAACATTGTATTGCTGTGTTAATTCTTAGAATTAAGTGGTAACAACATGCTTTCCTAACACACACTAATGCATTTTGCTGTAACACATCCTGTTTAGACATGAGACAAAAACTTACTTACTTAACAAACACTAAAATATTAGATATTAAGTGTTCGCACACAAGGTTCAGAAATAAATAATAAAGAGCAAATCTACTTTACAAGCAGGTAAGACTTGTAACTGAATTGCTAATTTGAGTCGCAACGGATGTTACTTGTGGTGTTTCATTAAGATTTCATTTTTTTCTTAACTTACTTAACTAGCTGCAAGTAAGCATTAAGTGAAACCCTGATGTAGTCGTTCAGTACTGAGCTAGTGTTAGCTAGTCTTTCGGGTGAAAACCACGCCCGAAAAGTAAATAATAATGAATATACATGGGCGCTCACAGGAAGGGGCAAGAGGGGCATTTGCCCCCCTTTACATTTCACACAAAATTGCACGTATTATGATGTAAACTTAACATCGTAGTTAAACTAAATATATTTAGTATTGTTTATTAAAACTGTAATTTGTGTTTGTGTTTAAGGACAGATAACATTCTTTTAGTCTGTTGATTTATAGTGTAAAAGCTGATCCGCACTATAGTAGAACGTTACAGCTATACGGTTAATCTAACTCCTGGATTCTCATATCTCGGCTA
>NW_013665985.1:332646-335872 GCF_000517525.1 Limulus polyphemus
GAAGACAGAAAGGTGTAAGTTTCATTTGAATATGCCTTTTACGTCCGTGTCAGATAATACAAAGTATATCTGCTTAGTTTTTGAGTTCGAGAACACGATCCGCTTGTTCAACTTTATTCCGGTTTTCGATAATGACACCTAAGACAGGTACTGAAGGACAATCCATTCTAAGTATAAAGAAAAAGCCCATGTAGTTTATCTAGTTTCATCCTGACGTGCGAAATGTTGCACTTGTAGTTCCGCATTCAAAGGAGTTGTAACTAATTAGCAGAAGATGTTAATAATTGTATAGAGGTCTTGCACTCGACGTTCAATATGGCGAAGTAAACTATATAATCACGTGACGTTTTCACGTAAACAAAGTTTTTTTTTTTTAATATATTTGGTCCATGATTTAGTTTGAAGTGTTCAGCTATCAAAACAAGGACCTTCTCCTAAGCCAGATTTTTTACAAATATTTAGTGTATATCTTTTTTTCATTACACCATCTGCGCAGATCTTGCAGTCTTTAATAAAATGTGTGACCTTTTGCACAGTTCTTACTGCATGAGAGATCAGTGTGTAGTATGATAATAACCTGGATGTTTCTACTAATACATAGCTATTACGTTACTTATCAAATATTTTATATTCAGTCACGTAAGAAACTCGAGATCAACGTTCTACACTAGCTAACTATATATACCTTACATAGATGTTTAGTTTCTGTTTCGCTTGCATTTTTATTGAACTCTCCGTAAAGATAAATTCAAAAACAGAGTGAAATGGGAGTCACTAGACACACACACACACAAAATAACACAGAAAAAAAATTGTGAAACAAGTCTGATTTCTCAAATAGCAGAATCTTAAGTATACTGATAAAGATCAATAGAGCCTGCCAATTTTAGTATTTTCTAACCATTTATTTTTCTAAAACGTTCTATCTGCGTTCTTGGACTCCGTTTTATGCACGTTCTATTTCTTTGCTACTGATATAATTGTAAAATAAAAATTAAATTGTTTCCAGGTAGTGCGAGCCACGTTTATCACAATTATATATTATTCAAACACAAACCTTCATATGCATATATGGATAAAATATTGATTTCAGTACAAAGCATATCTCTTGAAACAAGCTTAAAACCACACATCCCATGTAGTATCACTTTAATACTATAGCATCAGATAGACCAGAACAAGAGCTAGATAAATGTGGTACAATATTAACACTAAGTTCTGTAAGATAAGTAGCATAGGAAGGGCAATAGATGAATGTAATACAATATTACCACACTATAGGAGGAACTCTTAGGTGAATGTGACACAATACTAACACTAGGAGGAACTCTAGGTGAATGTGACACAATACTAACACTAGGAGGAACTCTAGGTGAATGTGACACAATACTAACACTAGGAGGAACTCTATGTGAATGTGACACAATAATAACACTATAGAAAGGATACTAGATGAATGTAACAATACTAGCACTCTAAGTTCTGTATAATACATAGGAATGACGTTAGACGAATGTGACAATACTAACTATTAGGAAGGGCAATAAATGAATGTGATACAATATTAACACACTATAGAAAGGACTAGATGAATGTTGCACAATACTAACACTATAAGAATGATTGTAGATGATGTGACACAATACTAACACACTATAGGAAGGACGCTATAGAACGTGACACTATATTAACACAATAATTTATGTACAGGAAGGTAATGTATATCATGCACGAAAGGGATCTTGTAATACGTGAAAATTGTGACGTCACAGATAGTATTCTGTTGGTTGTAAAACACTCCAAATCCTAGTTTAAACCAAGAGAAAGCTTGAAAGATTTTAACATAAATGAAATAAGAAAAATTCACAATACACTAACAAAACTGGAACATTTTGTGTCTAACTACATTGTAAAGCCATTTTTGTAGCTGAGCTACGCGCCATCTTGGCAGCAGTGAAAGTGACCTTTACAAGAGTAAGAGTAAGCTAACCCACAGACATGTATAGAAAGAAAGAGTATAGTGCTGTGTAATTGCATACGTTCTTGGGTGCACATTATAAAAGTAAGTAAATATTGCACAAGGAAAATTTTCGTAGAAATTATAAGACGTTTTACTTTGGGAGCGTTTGCGGTTTGGGTCAAATGCAAGATGGGAATGATTAGGTTAGCCTACTGCTCCACTTGTTACATCAGTAGAACTGGAGGGACGACCACGTTGTTTATCAGTCCACAACTCTTCCATATTCATGAGTTAAAACGTTGCCAAGTGGCTACTAGCGTGCCTACACAGCCACCCCAACCACCTTGACTGTGTTTACCCTAATAATCCCTGTTTGGATTATAAAAAGCCGCCAATAGTTTGTATAGGCGGTGTGTGAGGGCGTTGTTAAACTACCGTCTTATTAGCAGATCTTGTCACATTTATTTACTGCTGTAGTACCGAAATCGTGCTTCTAATTTAGATTTGTTTTGCAAAATGACAATGAACAAAAATAGCACTTTTGGCTTAGACATTCGTACCTAGCACGTGCACTGTTTGACTGTATCTATCTTAATTAATATTAACGTACACGACGTGAAGCTAAAAAGTTCTCAAACCGTACGTGATTTTCTTATAACATATCTGACAGCGTTAGGTTTTTATCAGCCTTAGGATCGTCCCACGTATTAAAATCGAAACAAAAATATCCAGTAGACAAATCATACGATATGTAATGCAAGACAACCAGTATTTCTTTACGTGAAAAAACAAGGATTGCATCGTAGCGCATTGTTTTTTTTTTTTAATTTTTCAAGGTTTGTAATATTCTGTTAGCATGGTTGTAATTGTAATTTTACTGGGTGATTTAGGAAGCGTTTTTGACGTTAAAATAGATAGATGTCTTTGTTCTTATCGTGTTTATAATTATGTTGCACGTGGATCTTATCATGAACCACGGCAATGTTTCAAAATAGGGATTGCCCATTTGTTCTTTATTATTATTTAATATTGTTCCGCCAGCCTTCAGCAAAAATGGCTGTGAGTATTGTAATAAAACCTGTACATTATTACTAAACGTATCATTGCGCATTGTGTGGGGGGTAGTTTTTAAGATTATTTGACTAACTAGCAAATAACAGCAGCTGTATAACCGTCAACACCCATTCGTTTTAATATAGTCTTTGGTTGATATGGAGCCTCATAATCTAATATACAATCTGAGGGTCGCAATCTGAGGGTCGCGGG
>NW_013665985.1:336246-341244 GCF_000517525.1 Limulus polyphemus
CAAAACAAACAAACAAACAAGCATGCAGGTCATGGATGTAGTTTAATGTTTATATGGCAGGCATGACACGTGTACCATAGCGATTATTAACTGTATTGATGTCGTCTATCATTTATTTATGTGTAGGGTTCCTGCCATTTCGGATCACAGTTTTTTTCTTTTTTACCCCTGCATGATCGATTTCGGCCATGTTACACAACCGTCTAAAACGTTAGGCTGTCTCCCACAACAGAAATCTTTAAGTTGTAGTTTAAAAGATAGCGCCAATCTCTGTTTCGAGCATAGGATCGGCAATCACGATGATGGATGATGGTAAGTAGTGAATTATAGCCAACACTGCGTGATTGCGAATTTTATAGATAATGCAGATTAGAGTAGCCATCCTTGAAACTGACTGTAAGGATTGGCAACAATCGTGCATGCAGGAGATGGCGATTCTAGGCGAAAGTGAGGCAGAAATTTTGTAGCTATATATATAAAATATTTAGTTTCAGATGAAGTATGCAGCAGCGACGGCCCACCGGAAGACAGTCGTCATGGTGGAAGAGGGTTGAAGAAGTGTTACGACCCAAACTCCAACAGAAATGGAGGGGGGAAACGTATATTAATATAATCAATTCATAATTGTTAATTAACACGTTTTCGACCTTGTAGAGTCTGCAGAATGCCCCTCTAAGAGGAAATCTGGCCAGCTGCAGCGAAACCGTGACGGTCTTGCTATAGCCAGCGGAGAGGAGGAAAGAGGTGGGGGTGGGAATTACAACAATAAGAAGTGTTTCATATGCTTATTTGTATGCATATGCTATTGTATTGTGACATATTTGTCTTATATTTGCATTGAATATATATGCATGCATTTGTACAAGTTGAAACATTTATATGCCCATTTATATATACGACTTCACAACTTAAAAAAAACTATAAAGTCTGCATGCATATATATATCAATTCTATCCCACGTGCACTGCATGTATGTATAAAACTCATGCGGTTACAAAATCCAGTTCATGCACCATTCCAGTATAGTTCAGTAGTCCCTCCATTCCAGTGTTTACAGACTTCCCATATAGCTACAGGGTATAAATATAGTAACGATGTATTTCACAAGCATATATATAACATGTGATATGTTGATCACCATGCATCATAGTGATCACACATGCAGTACCACTATCAATGATAACATTGTGGCAATGATATTGGGAGCAATAGCCATCCAATCTGCATGAAGTCAAACCAAATGTCATTTTTTTCCTGACAGAGCATCATACACCAACTACGTATTTCATTAAACTAAACTGTTATTATACAGATTTATGTCCAGGATAGACATTAAAAAAATAAAGAAACAAGATTATTAAAAATTACTAATTTAAAAAGGGGAATAGGGATCTTCAAAATATTACAGAAACAAGTTAGGTAGCTTAAAGTAAAAATGCAATCGCAAAAAAGTAAACAAACAAGCTACAAATCCCAATTTTGACTCCATGTGTAAAAGCTGTAATATTTAGAAGAGTCAAAATAGGGATTTTTATCTTGAGGAAGTAAAGGAAACACTATGTCTCTAACCTTAAATTTGTTTACAAACTTACAAGCAATATAAAGCCTCTTTCTAGTCTGGAACTTTCTTGATATCTTATCGATGGTCACGATGAGCGAGTTAATTACGAGTTGACGTAGGTATAATTCATTTAACAGGGAGCTAACTAGCTTTGTCCTTTGTTATTCACACGCCGAGTTTTCCACGATGAAGTTATATAATGTTTTCGTAAAAATGCTAATGTCCGATGAGAATCTACTCAAGTTAAATTATGTGTAATGTTCGAACTCTGTAAATGCTCCTGGTCAAATATCCGAAGTTTTCCAATTGATATGTGTTATAACAATCACAGTTATAGCTACCGAAGCTTATAGCAAACCAATAATAGATACTACTTTTTTTGGCGCGTCGCGTTGGTTATATTTATAGGTGTGTGGAAAGTTTCTAGAAAATTCAGAGTACATAACAATACAAAGCTACATTAAGCGTTTACGTACATACATATATTGTTGATTCTTACTCTCGAAAATCTTCTACAACTTTAGAGAATAGGCGGAAGTTTCGCAATATATATTTAACTGTATAAGTTATGTACACTTGTAAATACAAATTAAATTCAAGCAAACATCGATATTAAAATAAATATATGATAATAAATCCGTCACATTTCACACTTCTCATATCAGCACACTGTTTAATTCTTGGCAATGTTTATTAATTTATAACTGGTATTCAGTGTAAGTAGTGTTATTCTGTGTATATTTTCGTAATTTTATTTTATTTTATTTCACTTCTCCCTTCCTGGTAGTATGTATTCATTGATAACTGAGGTTCGATAAAAGTACTGTAGTATATTTTTTGTCGTACTTCTAGTATTATTGTACTAATCACTGATGGTATATATTTAGTTATAACCAAGTTTTTAGTAAGGTAAAACTGTACTGTCTGCATTGTAATAATATTTATATCTTCATAGTATTCAGTTCCCGATGGTATTATGCATATTCGTATGTTACTGATATTCAGTTCAGTTTTTTTCTGTTCTTACCGTGGTATTTATTAGTTACTTATTAATCAGATAAAATTGAAACGTGCTTTGCTATTTATATTCCATTGTTATAGAGCATGTGCACCTGTCGACGAGACATTATTAAAATAGTATGTACTTATTTATATCGTTGTACTGTTCCTGTTATAGCGGTCACTTCTCGGTATATATATTTGTTTATTTATTTAGTTAACATTATTCGCCATGCGTAAGTTATATACGTAACATCCCAGTATGATACCAGTGTACGAAAATTAGGTTTAGAGTTCACAAATAAAAATGTCGATCTGTTTAGAGATATAAATGATCCTTAAGGTGAATAAAGTTTTACTTGTTTTCGTATTGCTTATTGAAAGGGGGGTGGGGTGAAGTAAAATTGTGTATTCGTGTTTTGGGGGTATTTGTATGTGAAGAAAACTAATCAAACAAAGTTTGATAACAAGATGATGAAAGCTCTTCACCCGGCCCTCCTCCTTCTCCTTCCATAGACGTCGTTTCACCTGACCCGCCCACCTAGATAAATCGCCCCCACCTGTCGACCCACGCGTAAGGCCATGAAACTTCCATAGAAGGAATGTGGACACAGCGTGTTGTAGAACGGGGACAGGACTGTCACAGGTCGTGTGCTGCGACGTAGTAAACAAGAAATCACGTGACTAATCCAGTTATAATCTTGTACGGTGTCCAACTAACATACTATATCGCAAACCGAATATTTATTGGTCACTCGATCACGTTAACTTATTGAACTGTATAAGTATCAATAGCCGACAGTATGATCATAAAATAATCATTGATTAGTGATATTTTTTTAACTATCAGTTGGTGATATTATGACTCCATCAACTATGTGTTAAGTAAGTTACTGTTTATATAGGTATATTCATCAACTTTTCTGGAGCATTTAATGTCTTATGGTCCGTTTTAATACATTAAAAAATCCATTAAATAACACGTAACGCTAGCACAAATATGTGCGTATCTATAACGACGTAGTATCTGGCGAGCTGATTTAGGTTTGCTGTACGACGACGTAGTATCTGGCAAACTGATTTTGTTTTTGTTGTGCGATATATCTGATCATTATACCATTTTCCATAAGGGTTTAGTAATAAATAATTCTAACAAAACTGTCGAGAGCAGACTAAAAAATCTACTACTATGCTTCAAATACGTCTTAATTTCCGTGGACTTGCTGTTAGTCGACTATAATTTATACTGAATGCTCCTGACTGGTTCTCGTAACAAACGCTGAGAAACGTCTTTATGTTATAAATATTGCCCAATACAATATTCAAAGTGTCGATCAAGTCTTTAATAACCATACTTTAATTCTGTGCCAAGTCATAACCACCCGCACCTCCTCCTCCTGACCTTGATGTACGTGCAGTTTAGTGTCTACCAACACACGTGGATTGTAGCTATTGTGGTTTTGTAGAACTGTTTTAATCTGATACCAGTAGATGTGCTTAATTAAACGTGGATCTTACATAAACTGAAGAACCAGTCTTTAGATGTGCTTTATTAAACGTTGATCTTACATAAAATGAAGAACCAGTCTGTAGATATGCTTTAAACATTGATCTTACATAAACTGAATGACCACTGTTGTTTTTATTTGCGCTTTATTAAATCCGGATTTTACATAAACTAAAGAATCAGTCTGGTGTTGGTAGATTTTCCTTATTAAACGTAGATCTTCCATAAACTGAAGAAATAGTCTGTAGATGTGCTTTATTAAACCAGGATCTTACATAAACTAAAGAACCATTCTGGTGTTTGTAAATGTGCTTTATTAAACCTAGATCTTGCATACCTTGAGGATTTGGTCTGGTGTTTATAGATGTGTTTTATTAATATTAAACCCAGATCTTGCATACATTGAGGATCTGGTCTGGTGTTTGTAGATGTGCTTTATCAAACCTGGATCTTGCATAAACTGAAGAACCAACTTGGTGTGTAGATATGCTTTATTAAACCTGGATCTTACATAAACTGGACAACCAGTGTGGTGTATGTAGATGTGCTGAAATATACCAGGATGCTGTATAGATTTAAAATCGATCTCTTTGTTTATGAAACTGTACAAAAATATACAAGGGCTATGTATATCTGCAAGCATTCCCTAATTTTGACGAGAGGGAAGGAGCTAGTAAAATAAGCCTGATGCTAATGGGGAGCAATGTTAAACTTAGATGTTATCTAAGAAGAGTTTCAATATACATGGATGCTTACATGAACTGCAAAACGAATTTTATGCACCCAGAAGAACTGTAATAAACTTAGATGTTGCGTAAAGTGTAAAATCAATCTGCACATTTGTACACAGCGTGGTCACAAGTAAATAGACACCACCTTTTTAGAAAAAATGAAAATGTTCAGTCATATTCACATGAATTGGTATATTTAT
>NW_013665985.1:342244-343712 GCF_000517525.1 Limulus polyphemus
GGGACGAAGTGGAAAACAGAACAAATGACGCTGCTGAAGACGTGCCACATGAAGAAGCCACCATCGAAGAAGAAACTCTACTCAGTTTTGAGAAGGGAAACAGTGAAGCTCTTGATGAAGTTACTACCACTGATGTGACTGTTACTGACGATAGGACATTTCCTGATGAAGCATATGAACCCCACGTGAAGCAGAAGCCAACAAGACGGAGACCAGTACGGAAGAAGATACGTCCCGTAAAATTAAGAGACTTTGTTGAATTGTAATTTTGTGATTGTAATTCTGTACATTTAATTAAGTTATTGTTAATTGTTATTGGTTTATTGTAAGTGGCTATTGTTCGGAGGGGGCAGTGTTGCGTCTGCGAGGTCACGTGACTAGTGTCACGCCACCTCTCGAACCTTCGGGAATAGTCGGGAGATTACTAGATATAGGGTAGCCTGGTATATATATAAGAGGGTGACAACGTGACGGAACAATGTGTGTGTTTCAACAATTCGCGCTAAAACAAACGCTATAACAACGAACGTGCTCAATAATACTCTCTGACTGCAGATCAATTACTCACTGTCTAACAACTGCTGTTGTCTCTCTTCTTGTTTCTTTTCTTTTTCCTCTAACAACTGTTGCAATTTCTCTTCTCGTTCTTCTTGTTTCTTTTCTTTTTCCTCTAACAACTGTTGTAATTTCTCTTCTCGTTCTTCTTGTTTCTTTTGCTGTTCTTGTATTGCTGCCATTAAGTCTGCTAGGCTGTAATTTGATTTGCCGCTTCTCGTTTCCATTTTTTTTATCCCACTCTCTGACACCAATTTGTTACGTCTCCGTCTGTTAATTGATTTCCCGTAAATTCGTTCCGACGAAACTTTAGCGACACAAGTCCTTACTTAATAAAAATGGTTTATTCTTTCCAAATATAACTTTACGATACGCTTAACTGTTGCAGGTTTTCTTTGGCAGCTCGAACAACAAAATAAACAAGTTTTTCCTCCAACAACTGCTGTAATCTCTCTTCTTGTTTCTTTTCTCGTTCTTCTTGTTTCTTTTCAGAGATTACAGCAGTTGTTAGAGGAAAAAGAAAAGAAACAAGAAGAACGAGAAATTAAACAAGAAGAGAGATTACAGCAGTTGTTAGAGGAAAAGAAAAGAAACAAGAAGAACGAGAAAAGAAACAAGAAGAGAGATTACAGCAGTGGCAACTGGAACAAGAAAGGAAACAGGAAGAAAGTCAGCAGCAACTACAGGAAAATCAACAACAATGGCAAGAGGTACAAATGGAAAACATTAGTAAATTTAAAAGCGAATTAGATACGTTAAAGGACGATCTATTGTCTTTCACACAAGGAGGATACATTGACCATCGACTTAATCAGCCCCAGACAATGACAAGCCCTATCCAGACCCAAGACAGCATTTAGTTATGGCCAAGGTCTCTGGCAATACCGAGTGATGCCATTCGGGCTCAGTAATG
>NW_013665985.1:343722-349484 GCF_000517525.1 Limulus polyphemus
AACAATATGTTATTTCGATCTTTATTCGATAACTTTCATATAGCTTACGTTTAAGTTTATTCCATTCTGTTGGTCGTTATTTGTCTATGTATAGGTTTCTTCCCGTATCCTTTAACTGTTATCCTTATATCAATCTTTGTGTGCCGTTTTATGTCCAAACTACCTACCGTCCTGTTTGTTTGACCACTTGTACGTCACCCGTTACGTAATTTTGTTAACCAAAATGAAAACTATTCAGGTTATAAACAACATATTTTCCTTCATATACAATGACTAATTATCAGATGATGTTGTTGATCTGCGGTGCATCTTTGTATCTTACATGTGATTCATACAAAAGAAAACTTCGCTGCTTTATAAGGACAAAGGCAATGAGATTGTCTTGAACTATGACACGTGGATAGCAACGCATGATAAGGAGCCAGTATATGTGAATATTGAAATCCCACGCTAGTTCCTACGATTCAAATAAATATACAAATAAAAATAAAATATGTTTCTGGTATGGTAGATAAGCTACTGGGTGCTGTATAACATTTGACCTTAAATAGACACTCAGGTTGTTACGTCACAAACCTGCGGTTGTGTCGCGACTCTCTGCTGCATTGTAAAATGTAAATGCAGCCCTCCCACGTGTGCGGAAGCCTTATCCTTTCTGTAACCAGAGGTAGAACAAGGAAGTCTGGGAAGTGTGTTTTTCAACATGCTTACTTTAATGTAAATCTTTCAAAATGCTCACGTTCTCTTTCTACATGTTTTAATGGTTTAAATAATTTAATAGAATTTTCGAATTTCAGTAGTTTTTTCGTAATTTGATAACTGCATGTTTCATGTTATACTACTTAACCATTAAACTGTGGACACGTATTCCAAATTGCGTTAAAAACGTTATACAAAGTTATTTCTCATGTTGGAGATTGTTTACATATTATGTATACATAAAACATAATTCCTGGATGACGATAGCGAAGATCGGTGTTTTTGTATTCAGAAAAACTAAACACCATCCTTGTAAACTGAGTTTCCAGGCTCTATTTTTTAATAAACAGGGCCATGAATATCTAGTGTTTGTTCCCTTGTCTTAAGATAATGTTTTTGGCTGAATTAATATGCTCAGAAAAGAAAACACTTTTTTGTATTTTCATTAGATTTACCTTCTTCATGAAGATGTTTTGTCTTTTTGTTTAAAACTTCAACTAGTTAAATGGGGGGGGGGGCGATAGAAGATTCTGTAATATAAAAGTTGATTAAAGGCCATGATTGAAGAAGGTTTGTAAAATATCACAGTCTAAATAAATTAGTAATGGACTGTGGTTTAAGAAATTAGATAAAAATCAGTGGTTTGAGAGGGGTGGATAAGAAGTCATAGTTTGAGAAAGGTTGATGAGAAGGTGTAGTTTGAGAACTTTGTTTAGATACCATCACTTAGAAAGGAAAATTTAAGTTTATGGCATAAAAAGCTAATGAGAAACCATTTTAAAGGAAAGTTGAAGAATGAAAAAATCTTCCTGCAGGTATAGGCAAAAAAGGATGATACTGTATAACCCACAAAAAATAATATGCATATTTTGTATTTGGAAATGCATATATTTATATGTATATATACACTACATACAGAAGTTGAATACGTTATATTGAAACGTTTTTGAAGCCTCACTACGTCGTTACAGTTCAAGTCACTAAGTCTGGTCATGATCCGTCTGACGACCGTGAATCTTAACATTAGCCTGCAGGGTAGTTTCTATTGCAAAAAGCTTTGTAGTAAGGCCATCATGGCCAAAGCACACCCCTCCTATCTAGTGTAGAAGGACGACGGTATTCCAGCTTTCGTTTCTTGAAGTCCAACCGCACAGAAATTCATTGGCACTTCGTCCGGCGACTTGACCGGTAGGTCTTCACATGGAAATGTTTGAATACGCGTTTCATTCTCCAGCTGCTTAACGTATGTGAAGGTTGAAAAAATATGTTGTGAAAGCAGCTTAGTACACGTAGCTAGTACCGCTTTCCAGACAGAAATCCGTCTTGATTATGTTGTATGCTGTTGCCTGAGGCATTTGGACGGTTTTGCCTCTTACTTTGTGTTCGTAGATTCTCAGTTGTTATCAAGATGCAGCACTTTGCTTACCACAGGTGGTACGAGTTGTTGCGGGTCTTTTTGTAGAAGGTCCTGATGCTCGAAGTTGGCCTATATTCCTTTATTTTCTGATGCTATTAAGTACCATGGATATCCCGGACTTGTACATTGTAAATCACATATATAAACGCATTTTTATTATCTAAATGTATGAGCATTTTATGTAGGAAGGGGATGTTATATACCATTCACAAAGACGATCAATATTTGGTGGCATTATTATACCTGCATTACGCCAACAATATCTGAATGTAGTTCTGATACATTCTGTTCCACCGCGACTTGATATCAGCTATGGTTGCTACGTGACCTTCTCATTTGCGTATTAAAATAGTTTCGGTATGATGTATTCAACCCTCTGTGTGTATAACCTCTTATCTTCTGTTGGGAAATAAGTTTGTAACCTGGTTGGTATGTGTGTATTACTTTCTGTTGATTAAAAAGATTTTAATTTCGTACTTTCACCGTTAAAGACAAAAATATCTTCAGAAAACACCCTCTTCTATTTTTTGGTGAAGCTGTAAGTGTTAAAAATGGAGTTTTATGGTCCTTATGAAGAAAGACTGGCGTCATGTAAGGTTTGACATCTTCTGTTTTTCGTACACTTAATTCATCTTAATGCCAGTAAGAATAGTGCTTTATGAAGGGAAAAAAAGTTATGTTACCTCAACATCTGCTAAAAACCATAAGGAACAGTGAGGTGTTCACTCGCCGGAACACGTGTGTGATAAGATGTACATTAATCCGAATGACAAGGCTTATTATACAGGTGGGCATGAATCCTGTTCACAAGTGGGGGGAAAACCGCATTTCTTTTGAGTTGTACATTAAATAAAATCCGCCAGAAAATGTTCTTTATCAACTCTATGTAACGTGATCAAAGTTCCAACCACCATTACTTGAGGTTAGCTGTGTGCTGACCTAACCTTTTTTACGTGACTATAAACTTCAAGAGAAAAACAAACAAAAACTGATGAACCCGCTGTCGCGAGATAGTCAGAAAACCTAGGATGGCCAGTGCTGCTATATAGAAATCACTTTATTGATTTTCCACAGCGGCCGTCGCATCTTGGCGCATCCGTCATCATGTAGAGGGCAGCTCTGTCCTGGTGCCTTGGTAGGAGACTCCACCGCAGCACACTGCAGTAGTCGAAGTGATAATTATAAAACCTAAATCCTGGGTATGGTACGGTAGAAGATAGCGATGGTCGAACTGTGAAGATGAAATTATACAGACTGATGAGGATTAAAGATTCTTTTCAACGTTAAGAATGTGATCAACACTGATGGTATGTTGGAATAGGATATCGTTCGCTATAAAGGAAGGAAACTGACGCAAAAACATTTATGTAGGGATATGTTATCACAAGAAGAAACTTTATTCCAGTAGATGAAGGGAAAACAGCGCCATCAACAGGAATTTCTCAGACAGTTAAGTGTATGAAGAGGAGAAAATATGTACCAAACTCTTTATTATTACCAAGCTGTTAACTTTTTAAACTACACACTTACGTAAACAAGTTTCTGATTCTGTCCTTAACAAATTGAAAATCTAGCTGTATTCGTTCATGTTGTCTCTCTTCTTGATATATATGTGTAGTAGACACAGTTAATTAAAAGCGATTCTCTGCATATTGTGTCAAACTACATAAAAAGTTGGAAGAAATTATTACCGAGTATGTTTTCTTACCCTAGGTGCGAATTAAACAACACAAGTCTGTATATGTTCTAGAAAAACGTAAACCGTGTTTCGCCGTCACAGTTTCTCTCAGAAAATTGTGATATATTTCGGTCAAAGTATATACCTTGACTTGACTGTAGCTTCTTAGGATTGATTACTGCATGTTAGTATACAAAATTGCAACAGTCATTACACAGGGATAAACCAGTGAGAAGACAAAATATAACGAAGTTAAAACACACCAAAATCAAAGCTGGAAATACATCGGGTTTATCGATGTTTATTAGTCATTGTAAGTTAAACTTTTTATGCCTCATCTATATGCATTGCTCTATTAAACGTTTTGATAGCAGGTTCAAGCAACATATTTGAGTATTCTGTGACACATATTAACGACAGCCTTACTAGGAATATTTGTTGCTATAAGCCTAACACTTTCATCACAATATGCGTGGGTCGGCTGAGACCCCGTTCCTTAAAAGAGACGACATGTCTATAGACCAAACCCGTCCGGCCGGTCTTGGAAAGGAAAGGGCGTCATACATATTTAAATGGTGGGAAGGGCCACAGCCTGTACTTGTAGCAGCTCTCAAGTGGGAACTCGTCATTTCAGCTCTCAAAGCTGCGTCTATTACATCGATAGTGTTAGCTCTCGGAATCACTTTGATAGGAACATATTTGTTCACAAGCAGCGGAACAGCCCGGCCAGTAGAACCCGACTGTACTCTTCTTCAAGCTCCCTTCGCTGGCCGCCAGTTTACCTGCGAGGCCAAGAACCATTGTCCACTCGATTGGATTCCAAGTCTTGCAGCTGTTGTAACTTTAGTGGACGTTTTCTTTGCCGCTTTATTCGGCGGTTTGTTGGCGCTCAGTAGCTCCAACATGCATTCACGTCGTCAACTCAAGGGATCCCGGCAGCAGCCGGAGCCGGACACTCTTGTTCAGAGCAGTTCTTCCACCTCCTCACAAGAGTTCCGATCATCCTTCAGCTCGAGCGAAGTCAGGACCTCACAAACGTCACGGGTCATCCGTAAAACCACGACTATGGTACAAGGTGGTGACCAGCAGACTGTCACTACCAACGTGGTGTCACCGGGTCGTACAATCACAACACAACATATGGTCAAGCAGGAATCGTCGTCGTCTGTAGGTCGCACTGATCGTACCGACAAAACCCGGAAAGTCCAGGGTCCGATAAAGAGTTCAACTTCTCGAAAGGTCCTGGCCACAACAACTCCTGGGAACAAACGAATCACCACGAAAACAGTGGAAAAAATTGAGAAGAAACAGAAGGTGGGCATCTTTGGTAAACTACAGTAGTTTCTGTTGGTAAAGTTTTGAAATTTTTCATTTTGGGTTTGTTTGTATATTATTATTTTAAAGCTGTGTAAAGAACGAGTCTGCTGCAAATTAACTTTGAGTGGTTCGTTCCTTTAGAAAGATTGCTTTTCAGGATTATATATATAAGTGAGGAACTGCAAATCAAGTATTTGCGTAAATATTTAAAGTTGACACGGCTTTAAGTGAGGTTGCAGTGGTTAATTTGTTTCAAATATTTCTAGTTGCGAGATTGTGCAAGGAAGTAACCTTCTTGGGGAACTATAAGTCAAGTTAGAGTTTCTGGTTGACCGGATTTGGTATAGGGCAATTATAGGTGCTATGCAGTGTATAGGGCAATTATAGGTGCTATGCAGTGTATAGGGCAATTATAGGTGCTATGCAGTGTATAGGACAATTATAGGTGCTATGCAGTGTATAGGACAATTATAGGTGCTATACAGTGTATAGGACAATTATAGGTGCTATGCAGTGTATAGGGCAATCTTACGAAGTTACGGTAGGTCCAGTTTTGAAGGTTCTGTTTCTGTTGGTAAACAATGGAAAGGGGGTTTGTTTCCCCATTAAAAGCAATCGTAACATTATTCTGACAGTAGTGGTTAGCTTCTC
>NW_013665985.1:349987-359584 GCF_000517525.1 Limulus polyphemus
CGGATAGAACCACTCTTGTGTCGTATTTATTCATTATATATACATATATATGTATTACGCCATTTAACGGATAGAACCACTCTTTATGTCGTATTTATTCATATACATATATATGTATTACGCCATTTAACGGATAGAACCACTCTTGTGTCGGTGTATTGAAGATATCACCTAAAACTAATATTTAAAAAAACGTTTGATAGCGTAGTTTCTTACATTTCAGATGGTATCGAAGTAAAACATTCTTAATGAACTAATACAAGACGGTTGCTAATCTAATACACTAATACCAGTAAATAAAAATGAGTACTTGAAACCATTAAGAGAAATACATGACCTGAAAAGTTAAAATGATCACCAATGGTACTAAAAGTGCAACATTGTTGTTACTCAGTTCACAAAAAGGGTAGTTATTTTTCTATCAGACAGATATAATGTATATAAAATGATAGCAGTCGTTTGATTTACAGTGTGTAATCATTGATCATTTTAGGAGTGTGAAATTATTCCACGTGTTGCAGTTTTGTATTTGTCATTTAATTTGTATACAGCATGAGCTAACTGTTTTTGTAAGTGTTTAGTTAAGATAGTTTCAACTATGTATGGCAGCTGTATCGCACCTTTTTAAACGTCGACCACATAAGTTTTATGAATCAACAAAACTGTGATGTGCGACTGTTTGCAATATCTCTGTCCAGGGCACGTGTTTTTCTGAGGGCCATGCCCTAATTAGCCTAAGGAAACTGTAATTCTTTTGGGTCTACAGACCGTACAGTTGTGACGTCACAGTTAAGAACCGCTTTTACGTGCCACCTGTTATCCCTACCTTATATGGATGAAGTTGATGCTCATGTGAGCTTAGTCATCGGGAGACGGGTGACCCAAGTTACCTCGGGGTAGAAGGCGGGGTTACAGAAAACTTGCCCGGATATTTTACACCTGTGATTGGAACCACTAGTAATGTTTGATTTCCCAAGCTTAGGTTACATAATAACAGACACAGATTAAGGACATGTTAGAAACGAATCTCATTTAATGGTATTTGAAAATAACATTAATACGTATATGCTGTTTTTTGTTAAACAGAATTTTCTTAATCACACTGAAGTCTAATTTACTGAACTATAAAATGTTTCTGGATAAGATAAAAACATTAGCTGTCATAAATGGAGCAAACATCCTATCTTCTAATCTCTTGGTGGGCTTTTTTCTCTTTGATTAGGTTTTGGTTTCCTTTATGTTTACTTGGTAGAATATATGAGTAGATCTTCGTGGAATGTCTTGAGCATAACTTTTCAAATTAGTTATTCGGGAACTATTTCAATGTAGGCATATAGGTGTGGCGATATTTTATAATTATACATACATATATATGTGAGTGTAACTAAGACGTGACAACACCAGAAACAATCGCATGTCCTGAAGTTACTAAACAACCACATCAACAGCCATAAACAAATGCAAGCTTGATGTAATGTTACAAAACATTCAAACATAAACTTGCTATATCGTTAGTACACCAGTAGAAACAGAATCCATCTGTGACGTTAGTACACCAGGAAACCGAAACCTGCTGTAACACCAGTAGAAACAGAATCCATCTGTGACGTTAGTACACCAGGAAACCGAAACCTGCTGTAACATCAGTAGAAACAGAAGCCATCTGTAACATAAGTAGAAACAGAATCCTACAGTAACATTAGTACATCAGTAGAAACAGAAGCCATTTGTAAGTTAGTACATAAGTAGAAACAGAATCCTTCTGTAACGTTAGTATATCAGTAGAAACAAAGCCTTCTGTAACGTTAGTATATCGGTAGAAACAGAAGCCTTCTGTAACGTTAGTATATCGGTAGAAACAGAAGCCTTCTGTAACGTTAGTACATCGGTAAAAACAGAAGACTTCTGTAACGTTAGTACATCGGTAAAAACAAAAGCCTTCAGTCTTCAGTAACGTTGGTATATCAGAAGAAACAGAAACCTGCTGTAACGTTAGTACAACAGTAGAAAAAGAAGCCTACTGTGACTTTAGTACATCAGTAGAAAAAGAAGCCTACTGTGACGTTAATACATCAGTAGAAACAGAAGCCTACTGTGACGTTAGTACATCAGTAGAAACAGAAGCCTACTGTGACGTTAGTACATCAGTAGAAACAGAAGCCTACTGTGACGTTAGTACATCAGTAGAAACAGAAGCCTACTGTGACGTTAGTACATCAGTAGAAACAGAAGCCTGCTATGACGTTAGTACATCAGTAGAAATAGAACCCTACTGTGACGTTAGTATATCAGTAGAAACAGAAGCCTACTGTGACGTAAGTACATCAGTAGAAACAGAAGCCTGCTGTGACGTCGGCTTCGATGTCTTCCTCCTTCATTGAACAGTTCGTCAGGTAGTAAATTGTAAATTAACACCGGGATTATAAGTTATTTTTAGTTTTAATTTTTCGTTCTTAGAGCTCCTTTATTTTCTGTTTTTTTAACACTACTTTCAATGTGTATAACTTATTTATTAGATTGTTTACACTCACAGACTTCTTTAATAATTACATTTTCGTGTATCTGTCGTAATTACTTTTTTGAAAATGTGTTCTTGCATTTGTTTAACTTTTGTATTATTTTTATTTTTGGAAAACGACGATTTTATTAAACGTACATTGCTTTTACTATATAATTGGAAGGCTATATTGTAGATACATGTTAGGGTTCAAACTTTCTGTTATACCGAGTGGGCTATTTCCTATTTTATGTAATTATTGTTTCGATAAGATTTGTGGTATACTTCGTTGTTTAAAATCTTCATAATATCTGTTCATTTTAATGTGTTAAATAAATTATTATGTCTTTTTCCTTATCACACGTAACTGTTATACTTGGGTGGACGTTATTGAAATGATTTAAAGATGATATCCACCTACATATTGATAAACTCTACGTCAGTGACGTGCTTTGTGGTTTTTTAACAAACGAGTATCGTATGTCATTTCTATTTATATGACTTCAAGATAATATCGACCTACGTACTGGTACCGTTACTTCATAACGTTTATTGTGTTTTTTTTTAACAGACGAGTGTCAGATATTATTTCTAAGTGATATAAATACTATCCACTTAAATGTAAGTTACATGTGAAAAATAAAACATGAAACGGATATTATTTTAATATTAACATAAATAGAAATTAAAACGATTTAAACATTAACGCATATCGTAAGTCTTATCAAACAAAAATTGCATAAAAATAAGAAACAGCCTACTCGGTGGAACAGAAAGTTGGGACCCTAGTGTGCATCAAAAATGTAGCCTTCCACATATGTTATAAAATAAATCTATGCTAAAATTTAAAATTTTCAAAAACCAGAAATAAATGTAAATTAAATGAAAATATTTTAAAATATTAACCACAAAAATAGACATGAAAATGTAATTATAAAAAAAAAATTCTTTGAATCTAAACAGTTTAATAAGAGTTTTACCAACATAGGGATATATTACACAACATATTAAAATTTGGCGATAGGCTTAAGAAATAAAAAGAACGATGTCCTGTTTATACAAGAAGTTATTAAAGAAAGTGTATATATCGATAGCCATGGAATTGTTTATAAGTATAATTGTAAAGAATGTGATAATTTGTGGATAGTGGAATATGACATATTTTAAACAGTAGAATTAAGGAATCCCTCCCATACACGCAGTTTGTCTGCGGACTAACAATGCTAGAAACCGGATTTCCATACATGTGGTGGGCAGAGTACAGATAGTCCACTGTGAAGCTTTGTGCTTAACTTCAAAACAAACGAACAAGTTTCAGGAAAATAATGTTGAACGTATATACAATGAAAGTAATGTTAATAAGAAGAATTAAAAAATAAATCATAATGCTGGTATTAATTTATATTTATTTTGAAAATAAAATTTGAAATATTTTTTTATTTATTTAAGTTATTTGATGATATTCTTGTAATAAGGACGGTCATACGTGTGGTCGATATGTTGAATTGGCCTTTTACTCAAAATGTGTTTACCCATTTTGAGCTTTCTCATTTTATTATTTTAATGGCATGGGGTTCTCCAGTATCATATTATAGAAAATAGTAACGTTATACAACAATCACAACAGAGCTTGCTGTAATGTTACGGAACGACCGAAACGGAAGCTTGTTGTAACGTTATACAACAATCAGAACATAGCTTGCTGTAATGTTACGGAACGACCGAAACGGAAGCTTGTTGTAACGTTATATAGCAACCGAAACACATGGTGAATATTGGTTTCATGTTTGTTTGAGGTCAGCCAGTCTGTGTATCTATGGGGTGTGTGAACCGTAAGCTTGACCTGTGTATCTATACGATGTGTGGACTGTAAGCTTGACCTGTGTATCTATACGATGTGTGGACTGTAAGCTTGACCTGTGTATCTATACGATGTGTGGACTGTAAGCTTGACCCGTGTATCTATTGTGTGTGTGAACTGTAAACCACATTTATGTACCTATAGGGTGTGTGAACCGTAAACCTGTCCTGTATATTTATAGGTTGTGTGAATCGTAAGCCTGACCCGTGTATCTACGAGGTCACTTGAATGTGACTGTGAAATCCACACACGTACGTACGTATGAGGCCAGTTAATATATCCGTGAAAACCGTGTATCGATAAGGTCTACGTCGTGCAATGTCAATGTATGTAAAAGTTGATGGACATCGATCGGTAATATTAACGTGCCTGTCAAAATTTATTAGGTTTACAAAAATTCGTTGATGAAACACCACATCCCACAATTCATCAGAAACTATAAAAGCTTGAGTAACATAGTTTTAGCTCGTAATACGTCTAGTAGACGAGTGTGCTGACTTCATTCAGGTTTTGAACTGCTTGCTAGGTGTGCATAAAATTTGCACGAAAAATGAGACATGTCACCAGACTAATGTGCAACTAATCCAGCGGATCGTGTGACCTCCTTTCTCTACCGGTCAAACACCCAGGTGTGCTCCACACATTTTAAGTCACCTGTAATAGATGCTGTGATCTCTTTTTAAGGATTAGGTGCCCCACTTCTTGGAAAACAAATTGACGTTATCTTTGTAAAGTAGCATCCATCTAGTTACCTATATCGGAGATAGCTTCATAGATTTGATCAGGTGGTTAACCCCGATACACCAGCTCTCCGACCTCATTACATCAGCTTTAAACATTAACACTGTTGGGGATGAAAGTTTTTTTCAATATTGAGCACCTACTTGGAACAACACACTGGTCGGAGCACGCATATGTCGCTCTCTACACAAAACACGTTTTGGCCACAGCCAGTACTTTGTATAACCTGCGCTGTTATTTGTTCGTACACACACACACACACACACACTATAGAAAACACACCTGTTTGCATAAAGTGCTATAATTGAAACAAATTACGTACAAAGGTTGTTAGAATATTATACCTTCGTATGTTTAGCTTGACAAATACTAACGTTTCACATTTCTGTTTTTTATAATTTTGCATTTCGTACAATGAAATGTCTATACAGGCTTATGTGTGTTAAGTCGTCAAGCTTCTTTGTTGTGTGGTTTAAAATTGAAAAAATGTAAGGGGCCGTCCACAATTTTTGCCATATGACTGGGAGGGGTGGGTGTGGGTAAGAGGCCGTGTATGCTTTCCAAACAATATCGAAAGAATCTCATTTGCTATCAATAAATAACTGCCCCCCCCAGTAGCTCAGTCTGAGGGCTGACACCGCTAGAAGCCGGGTTTCGATACCCGTGGTGGGCAGAGCATAGATAGCTTATTGTGTAGTTTTGTGCTTAACAACAAACAATCAATAAATAACTTGCATATGCATTGACGAGCAGCACCTGAGGCAATTGTTGTGATCTTAGACATATTTTCTAATTAGTAGGACACTATTTATAATTACCAATGACTGATAATACCTCCTTAGAAAACTACGCTTTCAGAGAGGGTGAAGTGTCATTAAAGAGCGTAGTTTTTAACGTTCGTGACTATGGCGAAAATTGTGAACGACTCCTATATGTACTCTGTATTTTTTTTTCTTCCAACGCAGCTTTTAATCGGTTTTGTACTGGGTGATTCCAGGAAATTCTTAGCAGCATTTTTATTGTCATCAAACTGATATCAGGAAACTGCATGTAAACAATGAGTTGGAGTTATGTTTTAGTTTGCTTTTCGTGGAGCTGTCATAGACTAAAGATTCCACTCAAAATTCTAAACCGTACAGAAAGGTTTATAACTATTACGATTCTGTGATGTGCTAAGAGGTGTGTCATCTCATTTCGGACACTTAGCCATTGTATTTATTTATGGCAAAATTATGCCATCCTACCTAATTGTGAACCACTTACCATTACCATACTATCCACGCTGAGTGATTTACTGTCACTCTTGTAACGTAATTAAAGCCTAAAGCGCAGTGAATATTTGTGGTATCGCACGGATTCGAATCAGTCTCGCCAGCTCCGAAATCCAGAGCTCTATCACTGGGTCGACCCACACCCTCCCAGAGGTTAAAATTGTTATATTTTGATGCCTTGTAGTTTTGATTTATCCACTACCGTATGGTTTAGATATGATGACCCGCGCATGTACTTTTTAAGCTTTGGTTTTGCTGTTTGAAAGATATAGTACCATTTCCTGAAAGACTGAATGAAGTATTTAGGAAGGATGTGGGTAATTGATGACGCCAGAGTTAATATATAATAAATGATTCATTCAATGCGATTAAACTTTATTGATGCAATTTCGTAGAGGCTGTTACTGTTATAATCGGCATTTTTTTTTTTACAACCATTCGAATTTCTGAAATCGGGTTGAGTAGGCAAACAGTAAGTCAAGATTAGATTATTTCTGTTTCAGTAAAACATTTACCTTCTGAGGCTGTATTTTGATAAGAGAGATAATGACTTGCAAATTACTAATGAAAATAGTATAATATCAGTTTGACATGACACACCTAAGAACAGAGATAAGATACTTGATTTAAACCCAACAGGGTTGGGAAACACCTGAAGAAAATGTTGTGTACCTTATGGGCTGTTAGCTTGTTTAACGTTATGTTCCTTATGGGTTGCTACCTAGTTTAAATTTATGTACCTTATGGGTTGCTAGCTTATTTAACAATGTGTACTTTATGAGTTGCTAGCTTGTTTAACGATGTGTAATTTATGAGTTGCTAGCTTGTTTAACGATGTGTACATTTTGGGTTGCTAGCATGTTTAATACTGTGGACCTTATGGGTTGCTTTCTTGTTTAACGTTGTGTACCTTATGGGTTGCTAGCTTGTATAACGTTGTGTACCTTATGGGTTGCTGGCTTGTTTGACGTTGTGTACCTTATAAGTTGCTAGCTAGTTTAACGCCTAAAAATTCGCGAAAGGTAATTTAAATTACTTTTTATATTGTTTAGCATGAATTTTTGACGGACTGTTTATTATTTTATTCATATATTTCTAGTACTAATATCACAAATAACGAGAATCGTAAATGTTGTTCTAAGATGTGAAGTATGTACAAGTGCAGAATGTCTTAAGTGTTTTCCCATGGTGTCCATGTTATGGATGTAATGGTCATATTGAATTAACACCACATCTTCTAGTGATCTTTGATGTACGCTGTATGTTAAGGACATTTTTTAGAATGGCGCGTGTGAGAGAAAAATTATATTATCTGATCTATAATCTTAAGTTTTTCAGTTGCTGGCTTGTTACAGTGTAATACTAATTAACTTGGAATCTGAGTCATTAATGTGCTGTCTTGTTACAGTGTAATACTAATTAACTTGGAATCTGAGTCATTTATGTGCCTGGCATGTTAGAGTGTAATACTAGTTGATCTGAAATTGGATCATTTATGTCTTGGTGTATCACAGTGTAATATAATGACACTAAAACATTACATAGGAGTAACAATTAAATAAATCACGAAACCCAATAATTCCAGCGCTTTACAAGAATATACCCTCTGTCAATAGTGAGGATTTCGGAATGAGTAGGAAGTTCAAAGACGTCTCGAGGTATCACCATGACAATACGTAAATATTTAGGTTGGCTTTCAATAAGAATGTTACAGGAGTGACGGGTTCTCGATCTACTAAAAGGCAGGACTAGGATGAAAAAAGGTATTATGAGAAACATAATAATTAATAGGGGGGGGGGATCAACAGAAAAATTATTAAAAAGAAAACACCGAAAGCAACATGGAAATTAGAATGGTCTGCAGATGGCTTAAGATGAGGAAAGAGTGTAAACAAATATCATAAAGCACGGTAATACTCAATAGTAGGGATCGTAATGAAACAAAATGGCAGCCATAAAAAATCTCCCGTTTAAAACCATCTTTAAAAATGTCTGAATAGAAACAATTTCTGTTTTACAGTATTGGGTGAGCAAAACTAAAGCTTATTGTACCTATAAAACCGCCTGAATTGCTATATGTGTATTATGGAGTGAATAAAAATTTCACTATTTCAACCAATTTTCATCGAAGTAAGTAAGTGACTTTTCCAGACAAGCTGACAGAAAAAATGAAGAACCTTAATCGCTCTAATTCTTTCACAGAACTATCCCGTCTGGGGTCTTAATGATTGCTTTTTTGTACCGAAAAGGATGCTAGTATATGTATGTATGTATGACACACACATACATACATACATACATATATATATACGCACACACACACACACACATACATATATATATATATACATATACACACACACACACACACACACACACATACATACATACATACATACATACATATATACACACACACACACACACACATGTGTGTGTGTGTGTGTGTGTGTAACAGACAATGCGCTACTTTGGGCATATAATTAGATTTGAAGGTAAGTTGGTAGAGATCTTGATAATTAATAAAATCGAATCGGGTATACACGCGTCCCACGCTTGGTATTGTTGGCTCACAAAAATATAGCTAATAAAAAAGAAACAAACAAGTATAAGAGGGAATTTGTAAAATTTATAAAGACAAGTAGGGATCTATATACACGTAACGTGGCTAGGTACAGTCATATAGAAAGTATTATTCATCCCTACTTTGGTAAATCACTGTAATTATGTTAAGCTGAGCCAAAGTAGGGATAAAATGTTTTAAATTTTAAGTAACTCAATTTTTGTAGTTTGACTTTCTTGTTTTTATACCTTTTGTAGCATTAAAACTTTCTAAGTTACTATAGCTTGCTAGGTTACGTGTATATAGAACCTTACTTGTCTTTATATTAAAGAAAAATTATACTTACTGCTAATTAAAAATTAAATACAAATAGAAGGAATAAATATGAAAGCCTAAGAATTGATGATTAACAAAATAGAAACAAAATTAAAACAGTTATTTCTCTTGTAGAAATAATTAAAAGGAAAGGAAAAAATATGTGTGGCAGGGAAGTAATTTAAAGTGGAGTATAATTAACTTTAGTATGAATTAGGATATCTTTGTTATTCCGGAATGAATATTAGAAAAAGTGGGTAAAATTAAACGATCATTGAGTTTAAGTGATTTTGTTAGAATATCTGAGGTATTTTTTGAGTGTAAAGTGATTGGTTTGTTTGTTTTTGAA
>NW_013665985.1:360584-369668 GCF_000517525.1 Limulus polyphemus
GCGACCTCAGATTGGGAGTCGAGTGCCTTAACCACTTGGCCATGCCGGGCCAAAGTGATTGGTAACATCAAGATGAATCCTAATTATTTGTACTGGAATGTATAAGGGCATGTTTAGATGAATGCCAGTTGTTTTATTTGTTTAATCTGTCTTATCAGTTTCATTCTTTATAATCTCTGTGTGTTTTACTCCGTTTTTTTCGTAGTTGTTTTAATCAGTAAGAATTCTTAATCAGTGGGTTGAGCAGATGATATTTTAGTTGAGTGATAGTTTTTACAGAAAAGACATTTATATGCCAGTTGTTGTTTTTTTTGTTAGAAGTCAGAGTGTAGGAGGTTGTCTTTGAAGTTGACAGTGAAACCAAGAAATTTTGCCTAGATACGTGAATAATCAAGTGTAGCATATGAGAAAAGTCTTATGTTGATTGAGCATCTGTTAATTTTTGAAGTTTTTAAAATCAATTTAGTGTTTCCATGTGTGAAGATTTACAGTGAATTTCTGTAAGAACTGGTTTTCAGTGTCACAAAAAATATTAGAAGAATGAGCAGTTACCTCAATGACAGCACCTTTAGTCTATAGTGATGTTTGTTTTCAAACTAAAAATTATTTAAGAATAATTTGATCAATAATTGATTAATAATTTGATTCTGGTTTGATCAAGAATCTTTTGAGATTCAGATGGATTGAATACATTTAAAGCTGTTTTCTTCGTGGTGTGGACTAGTGTTATCGCCCCCCCCCCCCAGCGGCATGTCTTCGGACTTACAACGCTAGAAACCGGGTTTCGATACCCGTGGTGGGCAGTGCACAAATAGCCCTTTGTGTAGTTTAACTACAAACAAAACAAAACAAACTAGTGTTATCTAGGGAACACAGGATGTGTAATGCACGTTAGGCGTTCTGGAATCCGAGTCATTATCGTGTTGATGTTTTATAAGGTAGGATTAGGTGTTCTGCAGTCGTAACATTTTATGAGCTATATTACTGTAAAATGAGATTAGTTGTTTGGAAATCTAGGTCATCAGTTTGCTGGTTACTTAAAAAAACACCATATATGGTAATGTGTGGAACCTAAGTCATAAAAGTCTAATGTCAAAAGATGGTGTGAATGATATTTCAAAATTTACATAGAAGATTTTAATTTTCTCTTGTTTTTACACGGGGAGTCAGTAGTAGTTATAAACTTACATTGTTTTCACGCTGAATGCCTCGAGTTTCTAGGAGGTTGGTGGGGGCTGGGTATATGATGTGAGGAGGAAGGATGGTAACGGTCAGCCTGTGTAAATATCGCTTAGATGTAGAGTTAGAGGTTTTGTTTGTAAGGAAGATCTGCATTAATATACAGGTACTGCCGTCAACTTCCTGGCGAGAGAAGTAGCAGTCCGAAAACAAAAACTGGTTATCTCAGTCAGTTTACGCATAGTATTAAGTACCTAGTAAATCTGGTTTATCAAGCGGACTTTGAGATTTCTGGGTAGTTTCTTTCTAGTTATTTCGCTATTGTGTATACAGTTTCCTTGTATGACACGTTTTGTGCAGTTTTCACAAGAGAACAGTTTGTTGTCATACACATATGAACATTTAGGCTCATTTTTACTATTAAACTAATACTGTTCTAAGACTGTTTTGTTAGTCACTTATTTGTTGTGTAATATTTTAGCCCTTCCTGATGCATAAAAATGATTACTGTGACTTTCTTTACTCGTTAATCCACAATATCAATTGTTTTAATATTCATCACGCACCTGTTCTATTATATCATTATAATGGAACGTTTGTGGGTTGAGACAGGTTTTGTAGACAACCAAAACATTCACAATGAAACTTGTTCCTGCTACAGTTTAGAACCAATCTGCAAACCTTGTCGAGTTAAAAACAATAAAACACTATCTGTCTATAGGGAGAAAGAACACGTTAATATATTTAAAAAAACTCTATTTTATGAAATTCTGGACTCGGGTCATATCGATTATTCATTCATCGTGGTCTTTCTCTTACGCTCGTTAATGTTTCAAATTTGTGTTAACATATTTATAGGTCTTGGAACTGTACAAAAGATGGCGCTACGATAATGATGTTTGTTGATATTATAGTTATTGGATATATCAAAATACGCGGTATGAGATGTGCTAAACATAGAAAAAAAAATAGAAATATAGTGGAAGCACTACTTCAGTTTCATGCAGAACAGGTCAACCCATAAATGATAGAAAAAATCACTGGTGCATTGTTCCTCATCCTTACTAGGCTTGTCTGATATGCAACAGCGTAATATTGTTATTTGAAAGTGGGCCGGTGTTTGCCATATCTTTGAGAATAAATATCCAATTGTCCATTTTAGTGCTGACCGCAACCTTACACAGATACCAAATATTAGACAAAGACATCTGGAAAGTTTGAAGTAATCACGTAACTGATGATTTAATTATTAGTCGTGACGTTACAGACATTTTAACATACGCCACGTGATCCATTAATGCTGTCCGAAGATGGTAATGTGCTCAATTAATCTCTCTCACACCATATAAAATAAAATATGGTGCCAAAATTATTCGTCAAGTTAATGGCGTTATCAATCGCCTATACGTTTTCAAAAAACGTTTATTGCATTCAATAATGTATCGGTCTAGAAATTAATATTAACGGTTTAACCCATTACACTCATTTTAAAATCGTAAGATATGCAATATAAGATTAGTGCAAAAGAAAACTTCGACAAATACTTAGCCAGCAAATAGATTTTTAGAGGGTCAAATCGGCGATATGTTCTATAATCGTATTTAAAAAAAAAGGATACCACTTATGTACATAAATTTAATAAATAACGTAACAACTTTAGGTGGGTAAAGTTAAATCTAATTAAAAGAATACGTACAGTATTTCGGCAGCACGTACTGCCGTTGAAGTGTAATCTTGTACCTAATAATGGCCGTACGTGCTGCAGAAACGTTCTACTTATTATTTAGATAAATAAAATTTACGTACTTAAAGCTGTTGAGGTTTTAGTTATATTTATTTTGTAGTCAGTCTAACAATCACAGCGCACCTCTAGGCCGATCCATTGATAACTTACCACGACGCCACGATTCTGGAAATACAAGTTCTAGTTCATCATGAAAAAAAATAAATAACTCTATATTATCAGGAAAGATCGGAACATGTTAAAGTAGTTTTCGTAATGAATTAAACAAAGCTGAAAACTAATAAGGACAGCTGCGTTATTCGTGCATATGTACACGTGTCTGCAGGACGAACATTTCAGTGGCACGTGACATTCTCTTATATTTACTTCTACGGAAAATACGTTAAGTTATGGAAAATTGTCTCGAAATGTAAAAAAACAACAACAACAACAAAACAGTTCTTTTGTGCATGTAATGGTTGATTTAATTCTAAAACTGTTTTAAAACTCCACTTTTTGTTTAATTTCCTAAGTTTAAATTAAATTTGTTTACTAGTTAGAACTAATAAAGCGAGTCCAAGCTATGTGGTATTTAATATAAGTAAGATCGCATGATTTTTTTGTGAAATTTCCTTTTTTACAGGATGATTTAGTTCATCTAAGTCTAGTTGTTGGGAATTATCTGCTCAAAGTTACCTGTTTTAATAATTTATTTACTGTATCTTTCAGTGCCATCTAATTAAAAATATTGATAACTTTAAAACGTGTGTTATTTAAATGGAAAATTTTATGACTAAAATATATGTGCTGAGAAACGTATGCCTTTGTTCTGGTTGTGATGCTTCGTTGAAGTGAATGAATATTGGAAAAGACAGTTTTAGATGTGAAACTGTAGAGGTCTAGGTCAAAGTGAGTTCCACTCAAAACTAACAGTGGTTATACAGATTGTGTTCAAAGTGATATCCTGTGCTATAATTGGCTTTTACATCTTAATTAATCATAATTCCGTTCATCTTTTGGTCATGTTCAAGTTTAAGAAGCTTAAGATGTTACCTGAATAATTTAAGGTTATTCATTTATTTGCAGATTGCCAGAGCATGATGATTTCCACTAAGTTGGTAAAAAATGGGAATCATCATCATAGTGTGTAGGTATTTCATTCAGGCAAAGTATTTCCTGTGTTGCACACTAGATTAGACAATATATTTTGAACTCTCCCTTATCATCAAGTCTCTACATTTGCTTACATATCCTGACTGTTCATTGGGTGTCCTTGGTGAATAATTGGCATGTTTACAACAAGCTGAAAACTTAGTGTAGCATAAAATGTATTGTGGTCAGAGTAGTTTTGTGGCATTGTTAATGTGTTTCAGTTGAGTGATTGTAGTAGAGAAAACAAACTTTCACATGCAACAAGATCACAGTCTGTATGGTTATATTTGTGTGCCCTTTGTCTACAATATAGAACTTGTATTTTTTTATATGTTTCAACTCTGTAGGGATTCGGGTTTTGCAGATGCTTATTATTCTGTGATTCACTTTCATTTTCAGCTGTTTGTATTGTTGGTCTATTTTTATTGTACTGTTATCTTCCTCTTTTAGGAAGTTCTCATGCAACACAAAGATGAGAACAAGGACACAAATTTATAGGATGCTCTACTGCTCCTAAACTTGGATCTCTTGCTAAAGAATAGTCTTGTAAAATAATTCAGGCATGGATTAAAAACTGGTTCATTTGTTTATCAGAGGTTGGGCTCTGATATTGATCCTAAACCTTTACAAAGTTTGGTTAGTTTTTATTTTTAGCAAATAATCGTGAACTGCTACTGAACATTTAAAATGTTTTGATTTTAGATAGAAGTGTAGATGTCCTTCTAATTATTCAAAAGATTGGACTGTTTTTGAACTACATTACTGCCTTTCGTCTCCAGATATGATTTTTGCTTGTAATTAAACCATGATTGTATTTCAGGAGTCACTATTTTTAGAAAGGATGGGCTGATAGCTTCGAATATATATATATATATATTTATTATGGAGATTTATAAATTTATGAAAGACATTTAAGGTTATGGAGTAATTTTGGAATATAACAAATGGAATATAACAAATTGTAAGCTTGGAGTAATACTCCTGCTATCTTTAGAATTTGGGTACTATTATGTTTTGGGTCATAATGAACTTGGGCAAGTTCAAACAAATATATCTTTGAGTTGATGAAATATTTTTTAATTTGATAACTTTTATATTTTTATGTTTAGTATTAAAAATTAATGAAAATTCATTATGATAAACTCAAAGATATGTTTAATTGCATCATAATGTTATGAAAACCAGCCCTTGGTCAAATAGACTCGCAACATAATAGGAAGTTTAATGTAAAATATCCATAACTACACCTCCACAAGTACTGCTGCAATAGTCAGAGTGATTCCTTTCAATGCCTTTTATACTCATACAGTCAACTCTGGAATCTAGTACATTTATTATTATTAAAATATATAGAATTCAATAACTACGTAAGTAATTAATTATCAAAGCATAAAGCACATGGCTATACAGATGGAAGTATTGCCAAATTTTTTATTGAACCATAGCTTTAAGCTTATGATAATGAATGTTACAGTATGATTAGGTTTGTTTTCCAAAGATAGAAATGGTTTAGATTGTATCTTAAGTTCTTATGAAGTTATTATAATTTTTATTCACTATTAAGTCAATTTTTTTCTAGATATCAGATATAATTGGACAGACTGATGAAACAATATCAGCCAGAGATGCACTCTTAAACTGGGCACAGCGTATGACTGACCTCTATCCTGGGGTCACAGTTATAGATTTTACAAGCAGTTGGAGAGATGGTCTTGCTTTTAATGCCATAATTCACAGAAATAGGTAGGTCTTAATAGATTGAGATTCTACTATCTTTGACAGTTTTACAATAATATATATATTTTAATTCTTCCTAGATATTTTTCATAATTTTTGTTAAACGATAGGTAATCTCCTTTAAGATACTTAAATACTTGCACTGTTTTAAGTTAATTTGGAGAAGGTGATATTAGAAACTGTTGTAACTAGTATTTAAATTATAAACACATATTCTAACAGTCATGTGAGAAATGCAATATTTTTATTATTTTGGTGTTGGATAACTGTTTGGTTAATTATATTGTGTGAAAGCCACAACACAATAACAAAGAAGTGGAAAGATTTGACTATAAATAGTTTACTTTTAATAGCAGCATTGATAACTGTACAATTTAGGATAGTTATTGAAATTACTTTCCCTTTTTTTCCAGGCCTGACCTTATTGATTGGAGGTCACTGAGGGCAAATTCTCCTCATGAGAATCTGGAATTAGCATTTTCATTAGTGGAGAGAGAATATGGAGTAACCAGACTTCTAGATCCAGAAGGTTGGTGAATGCATAATTTCATTTTACAGTATTAGTTGACATGTAAATTCTAAATGATTTTATGAATAAGATTTAAGAACATTTGATGGTTGTGTGAGAAACAGAGACAAATATGTTGGTTAGTAGAGATGAACAAAAACAGAAATAACTAAACCAATTGCTGGTTCAAATAGAAAATTTAAACTTTTTTTTTTGAAATTCTGTATAAAATCCTTGACCTTCTTTAACATAACAAAAGCCAGGAAAACTAGTAGCTAGCTTTCTTTAAACTGTGATATGTAGTAATATCAGCTTAAAAAACTGGTTTGCCCTGGAAACTCATGCTGGTGAAGCTTGATTCTATTTTTTGGTAATCACGAGAACTAAGCTCGTGCTGCAGGTTTTGTTGCATAAGATACAGAAACTGAGTTAAAAGGGTGTGTAAGCTTGTCTAGAGTTTGCTGTAATATGTAAACTGTTTTTGTGCATAAAATGAATATAAGACACATAGCATTATGACTAAGTTGCTGTAGTTCTTATATTGTGGAGAACATCTCTAGCTGATCCACATTTCACTAGCAAACATTGATTTGGGGGAACATGATCAGTCATCCCAATATAAAGAATGGAAATGTATTTTAAGCCATCATTTCATGAGGTTTTATCTTGAAACTATATGGTAGCTACAAACACAAGTTGAACTTCAGGCTCAGAAAATTGTGTAGTAGAGTTGAAGGAGATTCCAAATGAACATTATTTTATTTTACATTGTTCTAATATTATTTTTCTTTTGGTTGCTCTGATTAAAATACAATATTTTGTATGTCATTATCAAGCAAAACTTTTGCCTTGAAGAACTGTGTCTAAATTATTGTTTTTGTTTTTTCTGTGATTGAAAACCACAAGTATGCATTTAGCCTTAACAGTTGCTGGCATGTCTTGCTTTTGTTTCTTTTAATAGTTTCATTGCTCCTTTTCTTTTATAAAATACAGAGAGGTTTTAAAAGCTGTAGGTAGGAAATCATATGTCCTGATGAAGGTTGGTTGCATGAATTGTTAACTATTTTCTCTTTAGTCTTTTACAGTTTTTAAAACTGTTTTCCAAATTGTTTTTCGTGCTATTTCTACATGTGTTTGGTGATTGATCTTATACATAGGTTTCTTTGTAATTACTGTCTCATTCTATTATAGGAAGAATGGACCTTCAAAGTTACAGATTTATTTGGTCTTAGATTAAATATCTAAAAGTATGGTAAAAGAAGCACCTAAGTTTTAAATGATTACTAAAATTGAAATGTATGTCCATAAAATACAATACGTACTCTATAAGCTACAAGCTAGTTAATTAACTATCTAGTAGGAAGATTAGATACAGAAGAACCACTTAATAACATGTCCAATGTATTATTTATGACATGGTTATGCACAGGAGGAGGTTAATGGTTTCATAGCAACCTGGATGTTCCTTAAGTGGCAACTCTGCTGGGTAGCCAAGTCTTCTAAGGATGTTGTGAAACTTCCTTGTTTAAAATTATTATCACCTACACTTTAGCCTTGGTTACATTCTCCCATTTCTATGGGAATAAAAACATAAATTATCAGCATAAGAGATTGGAAATAACTATAAATAAGGAATGATTTTAAATTTTGTTTCAAGAGTGTGATTAATCTAACTATATGTGATCTTGTGCTTGTATGTAATTGTCATTGGTTTGCAGAGAACCAATAAAAACAAACAAACAATGTCTAGATGTACTACAAACAGCAAAAGAAAGAAAACTCAGGTAGCTAGATTTGTGCATCACAGTGCATAACAGTAGCAATATTTGTTTTGTATTTTATTTCTGTATATTCAAAGTTTTTATTCTGCTACTAATTTACTAGTAAAATTAAACTTCAAATGTTTTTCATGTCTTCCATTTTGTTTTTTATAAAATAAAGAATATCAATCTTTATAGTTTAATTTCAGTCTTCAGTTACTAAACTTTTGATCATTGTCAAATAAAATTCCAGGCCACATTTCTGGTATAAAGTTTTTGGTTGTAGTTTGTGTATATAAAACTTCAATACACTCTTTGTTGTGTAAAATTTCAGTCCTCAATTGGGGTGTGCATTTTCAGTCCTTATATTTGGTGTAATGCTTCACTTCTTATTTTTGGTACAAAGTTACAGTCCTTGTTTTAGGTATAAATTACCAGTCCTTGTTTTGACATAAATTTGTAATTCTAGTTTCGTTCTAAAATCAATTTCTTTTTTTGCTGTAACCAAACCTTGAAACAAAACACGAGTCTTTAATCCTCAATAAGAGTTCAGTGGGGTTATAACCAAACCATAAAATATATATATATGTTTTTTTTTACGTTTTTGATTTTGATAACTATCTTCCCTTCATTCCCTGACCACGCTTTTATAGTAAATGTTCACCTATTGTATAACTGCTGACTTCTGTTGTTTTATGTTTTGGCACATGATTTCATTACATGGAAGTTTTTCTGGAATGCTAAGTGAGCTACACTGTTACAGCAAAATCCTGAATCATAAAGTACCACTCCCTAGCTTCTCAAAGCTGTAAACAAACAAGTAGGTGGACACCCACCCAACCAGTACTACCATACATAGACTTGTCTACTGCCTGAAGGAAGAGCCATCTGTGCCACTTTAGAATATTTAAAAAATATATATTGCTCATGTTCTTAGGAAGACCTACATCTTAACACAAGCTTTGTTGGTAAAAAGACGTTCTGCATAAAATTTCATGTGAAAATTATTTTTTTTTTTTCAAAAC
>NW_013665985.1:370574-371620 GCF_000517525.1 Limulus polyphemus
AAAACTCTAATAGAACATATGGGCGAAAACCATCTTAAAAAGCAGACTTGTTTTTGAAACAACATTAAAAACCTTCTATCTCAATGGCTAGGTCTGATAAAATATTGATAATAGCAAAAAGTTGATTTTCTGATTGTTATACAAAATTTATCCATTTGTTCTTCATATTATTATTATTTATATTATTCTTGTTTCACAAGCCTACAGAAAAAAACTGCTATGAATATTTTATTCACACTTGGGGTAACCTACTAAAAAACTCCTGTGCATGTCATAGGACTATTTTTATGTTGATTCTTGAAAGAGAAGGAGGAATTTTATGAGTTTTTTTATTACTACTGGACAAGTTTCTCTTTGAAGCCATTCAAGCATCAAAATCTACAGCAAAAATGGCTAAGTATACTGCACCAAAATCTATGTCCAGCTACTAAACAAACTCCTGCAAAGGTTGTAGGGCTATTTTTAAGTTGATTCCTGAAAGTTGAGATTTTCACCCTCTAAAATTTTTTTAGTTCTTCTTTGCTACCAAGCCCCTCGAAGTTATTTAAGCACTGTTATATTAGTTGGAAATGCTTTGTTTTATTAAAGTAAACAGTATGTACATTTATAATAGTGTCTCTAGCCTTATCATTATTGATTATAGTTTTACAATTTGCTACAGAAAAAAACCACTATGAATATTTTACTGAAATCTGGAGAGTAGTACTGAATGCAGTATTGAGTATGTCATAGGGTAGTTTAAAAATTAATTTAAGAACCTTTGTTTTTTTTGCCCTGAAGAATTTCTGTAAGTCCTTCAATTTCCTCCATTGAAAAAAAATCCAGTTTTACTAATGTGCATTAATTGGAAAATGTTTATGCAACTTATTGTGCATTAATTTGAAACTGCCACATTGAGGATTCATCATTTCTTGAGTTCATTGTTTTTCACTTTTTCTAGAGTTCACTGTTGTACTTTGTCTCTAGGTCGTATTCTGAGACTATGTCAGTGTGTTTTCTAACAGTGAACAATTACCATAGTAGATTTCTCTACTCTTGTGAATGGT
>NW_013665985.1:372579-397977 GCF_000517525.1 Limulus polyphemus
TTTGATATTTTCATATTTCATTGTGAACTGCTTACTTATATTTTGATTTTCAGTGTGAACAAGGTTTTTCTCCCCTTTTTTTTAGTGTGTAAAAGCTAAGAAATGGTTCAAAATTATGACAATTGCATAAAAAATAAAATAAAAGTTCAGCATCAACTGCTAACTTTTCTGTGATAATTTTAACCCTTAATTACCAACACAGGTACCTACCCACATTTTACTTTGTTTTATGGCATAACTGTGCTATTTCATTAATAATAATAAAATACCTTACAATTTTTTGTAAGGACTACAATTCAATTATCCTCCAAACAAAGTTTTGTGAATAATAAAAAATATAAGTTAGTTTCAAGTTGTATTCATGTTGGGTTCATGTATGTCTGTTTGATATTGTGGTAATAGAATAGTTAAGATATTTAATAGGATTTATATAATTGAAGCAATTTAAAGTTTGTTAACTGTTAGTTTTACATTTACCTGACTCCATTAGTAAAGAAAATTCTGGTACTTTAATAAATTTTCTTTAGAAATATCTTACTGCTTTAAATTTATCATTTGTTTCTAGTAGAATGTCTAATATACAGTCAAATAATGTTTAGAATTACATCCCATTATTATGAATGTATCTTCCTTATTAAATTTAGTCTAGAAATAGTGCTAGCTATTCTTAGGTATTTATTTTATTTCTTGCCTTCAAGTGTTTGTTGTAGTGAAGTATCTGTTGACATTTTACACATAGTGTAAAAACACTTTCAGCTGTTTGAAAATACATTATTTACTAGCTGGAATATCCATCCTCTGGATGAAAGTTATGTAAATTCCTGATTAATGAAAGGTTATCTTAGGACATGAAAAGTTGCTTCCCTTATACGTAATTGTAAAAAAAAACACACAAAAATTGCCCATAAAAATTGCGAAACACAAAATGAAACTGCAACTATTCATGTATCTCACCATGGACCTAATGAACCTCCACACCAATTCTGGTGAAGATCCAACTATAGGGGGCGAAGTAGTGGTAAAAATTGCAAAAACACCCCTAAAACTGCAAAACAAAAAATGCTATACTGAAAATTTGTATGTACTCTCACATGGACCTAATGAACCTCCATACCAATTTGGATGAAGATCCATCCACACCCAGACAATAGACAGTACTATTTTATTTATATAGATTTCCGTAAATGAGATTAACTTCCAACTGTTCTAAGTTTTATCTTTGATCCATGTATAGTGTAAAATACTTCAAGCTGTGCTAAAGAATAGTTTTTAATCCCTCTTCTATAGATGTGGACACACTAGAGCCTGATGAGAAGTCACTTATCACCTACATCTCTTCTCTCTATGATGTATTTCCTGAGCCCCCAGCCTACCACCCATTTGCTGATAATGTAAGTTCAAGTTCTTTAAAGGTACCTTTATCTTATCAGAGTTATTTATTTGTTTGTTATAGTATAACACTGTAATGAAGACATAGTGTTAGTACATACATTTGTGGTATATTAAGTAATCATCAGCAACTTCTAGGCTTAACTACAGCCAAATATCTCATCATTCAGTGATTTAGAAGGGTTGTAGAAACAGCAAAATGCTGATCAGTTATATATAATGTGGACTGTAGAAGAAGTAAACATTAATTTTAGACGCATGAACAAAAATATATGATCTTTTATGATGTTTAGAAGAATCTTAAGAAACAGCTGGTTGTTAATCTTTTATGGTATAATATACAGAATGTGAGATAAGTTATTAAATTGGCAGAGAATATGAAGATTTAAGTAAATTAAATGAGGTTAGGAAGGATTACTAGAAAAAGCAAGTTAAAATTCATTCTGTTATATAGGACAAACTTCGGAAGCTAGAAGAATACAAAGAACTGGCTAGCATATTACATTTGTGGATGCGAGAAACGATAATGATGCTTCAGGACCGAACTTTTCCTAATACTCTAGTAGAGATGAAAGTAAGTGTCTCATATAAAGTCTTTTACACATTTTTTACTGAAATATGTTTAAAGAAAAACAAAAGTCAGAGAAAATAAGGAGCCTAATACTGAACAGTAATACTCTAAATGTGGCCTAATCAGCAACCTATACAATGACATTATAACGTCTCTAGACTTTTATTCACTTATTCTGTAGATGCAATCTAAAATTCTATTTGCAGTGCCACTAACAACAGCACATTGTTTGGATGGCTTAAGAGAGTGATCATCCAGAAAACCAAGATCTGTTTCTTCCACACAGTTTTCTTTTAAGTTGTTTAAGATACTTTTGAAGATTATTAAGAAGTTCATTGAAGCCTAAATTAGTAATGGTGACTAGTTAGGGTATGTATTTGTTTAAATAGCTTAAAGTCAACATTAATAGTTTTGATTGCCTTATCCATAGGCTTTTCTAGCAGAATGTAACAGATTTAGAGTAGAGGACATCCCACAAAAACTCCATGACAAACAGAAACTCTCCAGTCTCTACAGAGATATACAGGTGAGAATTCACTTTCATCCTTCTGACTTGTATTGTTTATATTCAGCTCGATCAATTAAATGATGTAGTCAGCCCATTTCAGCTGACTCATTCTCTATGTTTATCCTATATGTTTTGATTTGATAAAACAGGTAATCTTTGTGTGAAAGTCAAATCTCAAATGAGATTTTGTAGCAGGTTATAATCAGTTAAAACGGGAAAAAAAATATTTTGTGAGTTAAATTTTTATGAGATAACTAGTCTTATTCTGAAATTTTTAGAAAGTTCAAAGAGAATTCATCAAGAAAAAATATTTTCAAAACTATATTGCTAGTTAATAATAAGTTATATGTATATAAGTGCTTGAAAACTTTACAGTAAAACAGCTTTTTTTAGCATTTAATATAAACTTTGTTTTTATCATCTCAGAAAATATTCAGAGAAACAGGTTCAGTAGAGATAGAATCAGAGTTAGAAATTGACACAATTGAGAGAAACTGGAATCGACTTATGGTGGCTCATCAAGACAGAGACCAAGCAGTTCATGATGAAATTAACAGGTAGGTGTTTTATGAAATATAGGTGGTACTGTAGTTCTGCTAGTTAGGTAATTATTTTATCACTTTAGATAATAGCTAATAACTAACGTTTTTGAGGTAGGACTTATAAGAAATGATGGTATAAAAGAAACCATTCCTGGAGAGATATAAGGTTTTTTGTTTTGTGAAATATTTGTGTGTGTGTGTTTTGGACTGCTCATTGAAATTACTCAATATTGTGGTTACTTTTCCTATGTTATCATCAGAATTCATATAATTATCACCTAATTGATTATCCATTTGTTTAGTTTAGTAACTGTTAGAGATTTTTAAAAGTACTATTAACTAGGTCATCTTGGAATTACTTGTAAGCTATGTAACCATAATATGTTGGAGATATACATCCATGCCAGGATCTTAAGCATGCCATTCCCTGTTGAGTAGCCTTTTTCAATTTGTTTTCCCAGAAACCAGAGAAAATTAGGGAATTTGATGAAATATCAAAATTTTTATATTTGTTTGAGTTATTGTATATTTCCTTTAAGAAAGGTCTACAAACCATTTGTTTGCAAATAGAAATATATTCCATTGCAGCCAGAGGGATAATCACAATAAAGCTTTATGATGCTTACAGTTTTTAACATTTCTTACTTTGAGTGTTTCAGTATAATCTTTTGATGATTATTCAGTGGATTTGTTGTCTGCATCTGAACTTTCAAACTGTTCATCAGAACTTTCTTTTCCTTTATCATCGTCATCAACAGCAGTAAGAATAAGTTATGTTGTTTATTTGTTGTGTGTTGATATCTATTTCCACTCATGTTTATCAAATTTTCCTTCTGCAAACATATTTGTGGCTTATGCTACATGAGCTATAAAAAGAAAAATTATCCCTTCAACAGAATTCATAATCTCGGTGATCACAGGCTTGTTATGTGGAATAATGCTCAGCTCATGCTACCCCATGGCGCATGAAAATGTAGCTATGTAAGAAGTGTATAGACCAAGTTGTGAAAAGAGAAGGATATTGTATGTTTACACATAGCAGAGGCTTACAAAATATGCCCCCCCCCCAAGCTTTTAAAAGAATTAATTTAACTTCTTTCATTTTTATTAATCATATAATATATTTAACAATTGAAACTACTAAGAAAAGTCTGTTTTTAGATTAGAGAAGCTTCAGAGACTTGCTGAAAAACTTCACAGAGAAGCCAAACAGTGTGATGGGAAACTAGATGATATAGATAAGAGAATAGCTGAGGTAAGAATAATGGATCATTTATTAGTTAAATTTTTTGTAATTGTCATGGAAATGAACAGATGTATATAGATATAAGACAAGCTGAGGTAGGAATCTTGAATTGCCTAGTGGTAACAAGTATTTGTTGTTGTCGTGTAAAAGAATAAATATAAAAAATATAAGAAAAGTTGAAATAAAAGTTTGCAAATATTTGTTATTGGGAAAAAAGTGCATATAAATTTTATAAGAAAGCATATCTGAATCATTAATTTATTTGTTAGCTAATGTCAGTATCTGTTTGTTGTCATGGGAAAAAAGCAAATGTTATGTGCATGGGTGCCCACAGGAAGAGACAAGAGAGGGCATTTGCCCCCCCAGTCCACATTTCACAAAACAATTGCACGTATTATAATGTAAACTTAACATCATAGTTAGACTAAATATTTTAAGTAGTTTTTATTAGAACTATGAATTTGTGTTTAAGCACACATAACACATTATTTTAAGCTGTTGGCTTACACTGTAAAAGCTGATCCCCTGGCCTACATACAGGTTTTGTTTCCCCTTGAAAATATTTCTGTGGGCAGCCATTGTTATGTGATGTTAGGGTGAAGAGTATATGGGCTAATTTAAAGGTTAACTGAGGTAAGAACCTGTATCAGTTTGTTATTGTAGGGGTTAAAAACATGTATATAATGTTGAACTTTTGTGAGATCTAAGGGTAAGAAAAGAAACCTGATAACTTGAGAGTTTTCAAGAAGATCACTTTCCTTCATCCTTCTGTTGATCCTGCATGCTTTTGAACATCATGAATATTTCTGAAATCTTTCACTCTAATGGAAGATTTGAGAACATCTAAAACACCGTGTTACTTCTTTGGCTGTTTATTGTTATTATTAATGTTGCATGAGAAATAAAAAAGCTGTATATTGCAGGAAGAAAAAAGGGTGCAAAGACTTCATCCCACAGATGCCATTTACATATGTGATCAGATTGAAGCTGAGCTGAAACTCATAGAAGAGAACATTCAAACAATGTTTCAGGATGTGGGGACACTTCGAGATGGACGATACCATCAGACTCATGAACTGTACAAGAGGTCAGAGTGATTTCCTTTTCCTTTTATGTAATCATTATTAAATTAAAATTTACTAACATGAATATTTTTTGACATTTGGTCTAATCAATTTACATAAATTTAGATAATAAAACCAATCCAAAAAACGTGGTAGTAATTTTGATTTAAAAATGTTTAATCGTAAACTGAACGTTTAGGACTGAATGCAATCGGGGATGTTCAGAAAAATTTCTCTTCATCCCCACTCAAGATATTACGAATCAGAAAAACTATTTGAGGAAAAATAAAGAAGGATATAAAAAGAAATATACATAATAATAAAACCTTATTATGGATTGTATATAAATGGTGTAACTGTCTTTCTGTTCACTAGGGTGCAGAACATTCAACAAAGGTGGCTTAATATTCGTTTGAGCTTCACATCCAGATTATTGACTCCATTGTCATCTCGTACCTTCAAGACTGAAGAACGCCAAGTGACAAAGCAACGACAAGTTGTGTCTGAGAGACGTCTGGTAGAAACAAATGATGCATTCAAGTTTTTACAAGAGTGTTTGGACTGGGTGAATGGAAAATTGGTAAATTTTGTTTTTATATGTTTACTATGAAATAGGTAACATGTTTAACCTGTAACAGAAATAGTCTTTAAAAAAAATTAGAATAAACAGAAAGTTAGTTTGAAAATTATTTAAGAAATTAAGATATTGTGTTATGGCTCAGTTATATATTAATTAGGATAAGAGTTACAAGTTGTTGTTGGATCCCATTTTCCCCATTAATCTTACTGTGTCCCTTGATGTAAGTGAGCCGATCCATCTGTTTCAGGCTTATTCACTTTGAACACAAGAGTTATGGCTGGTAACAAAGGAGCCCTCGAGTGAAGGAAATTTATCTTTCTAATTACGATTGTGTTTAAATCTTAACTATAGCTTAAAATGATTGTTAATTCAATTTGTAGATATAGAAATATTGGTTTGTTAATAAGTGTTTGTTTCTAATCAATTCTTTTACAAGTATAAATCAGTCTTTTTGAACTAGAGAAAAATTTGTTATGAAAATTTGGAAAAATATTTACACAGCAATTATCTTATTCTATTTATGGAATCTCTTTTTGTTTGTTTCTGTCTGTCCAGAAACTCCTTTATGCTGCAGAATATGGTAGTGACCTTCCAAGTGTCAAGTCTTTGTTAGAAAATCATCAACTTGAACACCAGTCTATTGATCAGTTCCACGTGAACATTGACCAATGTGGAACAAGAAAGGTAATGTTAATCCATTCTTAATTTCATTGAAAAATAACATTCTAGACTCTCCGATGAGCTTGATTAGATCTCTGAAATTTACCCTGATATTTGTTCAGTTTTTCTTTCCATATTTCTAAATCTCCAAGAAAACATGTTCCATATGTGATACAGTACAATACCTTGTGTGATGATCAAAGACTGGTCAAGGAATAGACAGAATTTTGAGATTAAAACTGTGATATGTCTAACTCGTACTACATTCTCTTTTTTTCATTTTTAGCATCAGTTTCAAGGTGATGAACAAGAGCTATATTATAGACTGTTCAGTAAATTAGAGAAGAGCTACACAGAACTTATGGTAAGTAACTTGTAACTTGTATCTTCATTACACAAACTGCTACAAGTTACACTGAAATTCTGTTTTAATAAAATATATAATGGATACAAAAATGTTTACTGATAATTTTGCTCTACTTTTTCGTCCTTTAATTCAAAAGAAGTGCTGGGCAATGGCTAGCATTCTTGACTAACAAGAATAGCCTAAAAGTTGACTGTTGGTGATGTTGACTAGCTGCCTTCCTTCTATTTTTACTATTCAAATTTTATTGATGACTATTGCAGACATTCCTTGAACAGCTTTGTGTGAAATCCAACAAAACGAAGAAACTTTAAATTGATTGTATGTGGAATTAAATAGTTTTGTGACAGATGTGAGATCGGAAAATAATTATATGCAATACTGTAAGATCTTTTAGTTAAACTATAGGTAAGATTTGTGTAGACATTTTTAATAGAAGTTTCATATTGGCATTTCTTTACAGATATCACTTAAATCTGGTGTTTTTTGTAGTATTTCTTGATATTGCTCTTAGAATGTTTACCAACAGATATGATAAGGTGAGGAAAAATGTTTGTTACGGTGAAATTTCTTTCTAAATATCTAACATGTACTTGATAGGCTAAAAAATAGGGTGTTTCACTTTAGGTTATGTCCAATAAACGTTTGATGGACCTGGAGACATTGTTAGACTTTATTCAGTCTGCCACAAATGAGCTGATGTGGATGAACAAGAAAGAGGAGACAGAAGTCACTCGAGACTGGAGTTCGAAAACCTTGGATGTTGTTGAAATAGAGCAGTACCAAGAAGTAAGTGAAATGCACAAGTGAAAAGAAGAAAGCAAATGTAAATTATTCTCTTCTGATTGTAACCAAGCTGACTTTTGGAGAAATTTATCATTACTTGAAGCGTTGTCTTTTTGTTATATAAATCGTTAATAACAAGATATTTACACAATGGTTGAATGTAGTATACAAAATTCTGTTTTCAAGTGTATATCTCTTTTGGATTTGAACCTGCATTATTCACATTCTCACAGAATGTCACAAGCCTATCATATTTTTCTATTGTAAAACTTCCAGAACTAGTCTTATTACTGTTTTAGATCTTAATTTCCAGAAGAACTTAATTTAAACAAATATAATGGTAAAACATGACACTGATATAGTAATATATATATAATATTTAAGATCTAAAAATTTTTTCTCCTTAATTCTACTTGTAAAATTTGATTTAGTGGGAAGATTGGAATTTTTTTCTTTTTTTCTTTTTTTTTGAAGATGTGACCTAATAATAAAATTGTCATAAATTACAAATGTCAAGTTAAATAATGTATTGAATTCTATAGATAATTTATAAAATAATTATTTTTTTCATTATTATTTATGTTCAAAATTTGATCAACCAGTATTTTCTTCTTAATGTTATTTTGTTGACCAGGCACATCACCAGGCTATTGTTTTATACTCTCTGAATATAAGGCAGATCACAGTAATTCCAAACATTGGCAAAAATACTGATTTCTTTAATCAAAAAAGTAAATATTCTGATTACCAAAGTTTTTAACGTTTAATGGAAAATGTGTACATATTTATTTTGTTAATTTGGTTATTTCATTGCTTCTCTGCAGTTCAGAATATGTTTTTATATTATTGTTGTGTAACTTGGATAAAGTACACTAACCACTGTCAACCAGTACTTATAGTTTAGGAAACTATGTCTTTGAATCACCAACATTTGTTATAAAACAAGGCAAATTTTGAGCATGAGAATAGTTTGTGACTAATGGTATGGAAATCAGTTAGCAAAATGAGGGGAATAACTTGTAGAATGAATTTTATTAATCTTAATGACAGTAATATTTGTGTAAAGTATGTTATTAAAGCTTGATGTGAAGGAATTGAAATAGTAAAACTATCAGTTGAAAGTTGATTTTCTACCTTTGATGTTTATTCATTATTGTGTTAAAATGTTTTTTGCATATCAGTACATGAGCTCATCATGTTAACTTTTTTTTTAGTATATTAAGTGTAACAAAGAGAAAGTGCAACATGAAATAATGAACAGGGATAGTTTGGTTCCTTTAAGATCTGTACATTTAACATAGTAATTAGTGTTTTACATCATATAATTTTTGTCCATTGACTACAGGCTAATGAAAGTTGATTAAGTATAGGGTTTGCATTCGGTTCTTGGGAATTCAGAAAACTGTGAGTTTTGCACCTTGGACTGTTTCTTGTTAAAATACCAGTAGCAATTTAAATCATGAAAATAGGTAAAGTGTAAGTTTTGTTTTGGCAGTATATCAATAGCAGCCTAGTCCTGAAACAATTGTGAATTGAGTTCATAAATGAAGGTTTTATAGAAATTCTTGTGGATGGTGATTCATTGCTTCATATTATAGACCCTGACTTCTGACCTGGAAAAGAGGGAAATTCAGTTCAATGCAGTTACAGACAGAGGACAAAGCCTGCAGCTACAGAAGCATCCAGCTACAGAATGCATTGAGGTGAGAATGATATATTATGAATTCAAACAGTGATTTAGATTGAAATAATTTCTATCTTTTTTTGTCATATTTATATTACAATTATGATTTATAACATTTGTATTAAAAAATCAACCTATCATTTCATAGATTTTCAAGTAAGTTTACTTTCCTAATTTTTGCGCTATCATTCAAATTGCCCCCTGAATTAATGATTCAGGATTGCATTTTAAATTGACATGTATGCAAGATAAAAAAACACCTGAAGAAGAGCACCCATATGAGACATACATTTTAATTCTTAAACCACTGTAATCAGTCTATCATGAACCATTATAGTGGTTCATAATAGGGTTTGCCCAGGAATTTCACAAAAACTCTAATAGAACATATGGGCAAAAACCATCTTAAAAAGCAGACTTGTTTTTGAAACAACATTAAAAACCATAGTAGATTTCTCTACTCTTGTGAATGGTGATTTATTCTACTGATTTATATACTTCACTGAAATTGTGAGTGTGTATTTGAGTATTATTTTATTATTATTATTATTCATATGTTTGTTTCATTAGCCTACAGCAAAATTGGCTGGGTATTTTGCACCAAAGCCTAGACAGATATACTATATGAAGTGCTGTGAATATCCAGGACTTATTTAAAAAGTTGATTATTTTTCACTGAAAGTTAATTTATGTGACATAATATATGTGATATTGTTGTGAGTAGCTTTCTTTGTATTTAATGCTTGTTAAATGCACATTTACACAAAACCTCAGGTAAAAACCACCTGGCTCAGTAAATAATGGTTGGGTGAAAAAAAAAGGCCAATGCAGCAGTAAACTGTTGAAATACATGTAACATTAAACTGCATGCATATGCATGTATGTAGATTAAAATTGGTTCTCAATAAACGGACATAGAAAAAACTTAAAAAACAAGATAATTAAAAATTGTTAATTTAAAAAGGGGAATAGTGATCATCAAAAACATACAGAAACAAGTTGAATCAAAATGCAAAGATTATATTTTTCAAGCCTACAACTTGAGACTAAAAAAAAGTAAACAAATTAGGGAGGAAATAGTCTCACATTAAAATTAGTAAGTATTGTATACATGGAGTAAAAAAAACAAAGGATTTGTAGCTTGAGAAAATAATGTAGACACTATTTCCAGCCTGATTTGTTTACTTTTTATTGGGTCTCTAGTTGTAGACTTGAAAATATAATCTTTGCATTTTGATTCAACTTGTTTCTGTGCTTTTTGGATGATCCCTATTCTTTTTTTTTAAGTTAACAATTTTTAATTATCTTGTAACTACTAGTTATGTAGTGCAGTGGTTCCCAATATTTTTCCAACTGAAGACCATCTTGTTCTGTTTCCAAAATTTCACAGACCACTTCATACAATATTAACTTTTTTTAAATTCTTCCAAGTTACTTTGTAAAACAATATTCAGCAACTTTATTTTTAAACACATTTTTTTCAACTGGCAGAAGACTGGCTGAAATTTCTGGTGGTTTGGAACCATTGTTGTAGTGTGTAGGGGTAGTGAGTCATACTATAAAGTTCTACAAGTGTGAGATAATTTTGAGACTTGTATAGATATTAAAATTACTGTATATTTCAGGCTTACCTTGCAGCAATGCAGTCCCAATGGTCTTGGCTTCTCCAACTGACCATTTGCTTAGAGGAGCACTTGAAGCATTCCTCTGCATATCACCAGGTAAGAACTTCTTACAGAATTAAGTGGGATGAAGTTGATGAAATCAATCACCAGGTAAAAACTTCTTATAGAGTTATGTGGGATCAAATCATTCACTTGGCTGCCAAGGTGTTCAAAGCAAGTGTAACTTAATGATCGTGGTTGCTCTAGTTTTACTTCAAACACACAATACACATTAAAGCTGATCAAATCAAATATTTTTATAATAGTTAATTTCTGTATTTTGTTCATTAAAACTGGTACTATTTGTATTCACTGTTTCGGTAATATTAACTATATATAAATGAACTGGTTCTCTGTTGGTTTGGGTTCTGGTTAGCATTGATGTAGTTATCAGTATATTCCTTGGTTTCTTTCTGTAGTTTTTCATGGAAGCAAGAGAATGTGAACAGTGGCTAGGTCGAATAGAAGATCGTTTGAATACGACCTTCAGTCGCAAAACATTTCCTATAGATGAAGGAGAACGACTGTTAATGCAAATGTTAGAGCTCAGGGAAGATATGATGCACTATAAGAACATTGTTCTTTCTCTTGTTGACCGAAGTAAGGAGATAGTCCCACTAAAGCAAAGGCGACAGCATCTTCCGAAACCCCTAAAAGTCACAGCAATCTGTTCTTACAAGCAGCTAAATGTAAGTCATGTTTATAAACTATTATAGTTTTGCTTAGATAATCAAATCCTAGTTTGCAATTTTTTATCCACCTAATGAGTTTGAAAATTTTTTCTGTGTTGAACAAACCAAACATACACATTCAGTCATCATTATAATGAATTTTGTGGATTTCTGTGTGATATTCAAAAGTATAGTATTGAAACAGTACTGAAAGCAGCTTCAGTTATCCAGAAGTTTTAAATGGAATTTGTATAACAGTTCATGAATGCTATTAAAAATTCATGTTTTACATATCTTTTAGTGAATGACTTTAATGAAAATTACAATAAAGTATCTTCTTATTCTTTTATGAATACACATTGTTACGTGTATTTTCTTTAAATCATGTATGTTAGTTGACTGTATGATTTAAAATATAATAATACATATGTGTATAAACATATAACTTAATGTCAATTCTTTTGTTGCTTTTTTTTTGCTTCTCACCAGATGACAGTATCTATAAATGAACACTGTTGGCTTCATGACAACAGCCAGAAAATAAAGTGGAAAGTAAGTCATCCAGTGATGCTTGTAAATGTTAGAAAAACACTTTATTTACGTTCACTTGAAACAGTAAAGTGTTTAATGAAATTATTCCATTTTCAGAATTGGATGCAAGTTTGGTAATAACAAAAATAATATTAAATCTCAATCCTTTTCACAAATGTATAAAGTCGTAATAGATCTAGGAATATTTTATGAAGGTGAATATGACTAATTATATTAAATAAGCAAAGATTTAAATCTGAAATTATTAGCTCAAATCGTAAAAGCGTGAAGCACTGAACATTAAAAACCATAGGTTTAATTTAGAATTTCGTATTAAGAAATAAAAAATATGTGTGTCAATTTGAATAGGTGCTTAGTGTTGCAGTCAAGAAATCAGTTAAAAGAGATGCTATAAAAACTGATATCATACATTACATTACAACATACTTTGTTTTATAAGCACATGAAAGATATTTACATACAGACATATTTATATGCTTAGTAAAGAATGTTTTAAGAATTTCATTAAAAGTTATTTTTTAATTCTTGAACCATTGTTTATGGTGTTTCTAAATCCAAAAATAATAACATTTTCAGGTAATAAATTCTGCTGGGACTGAAGGTATGGTCCCCGGGGTTTGTTTTGTGATCCCACCTCCAAACACTGAAGCAATAGATCTGGCACAAAGGTAAATATAGCATTCTGAAAGAAAAGTTGTACATATTGGCAAAGAATATGTTATCTTGAATGAACACAAATGATATTGTTGTGCTGTGGATAAATACATCAAACTTGGAAGTTAGCTTAGTTAGAAACACGAGTAATTTTAGTAATAATCCTGTAGTCATTATTTTACTCAAGAAGTTAGTATATAGTTTGTATATGAAAGAAAATGTTGTCAAAATTCAATGAATGGTGATCAATTATTAGCATTATTAAACTCCAAAGATAAACAGTTAATAATGTTTAAATTCAGATTATTATAAGTATTAAATTTGAATAAAAAATATGATGATAAGTCAGTAATTGTAAAACCAAAAAAATGATGAAGTAAAGCCAGATTGTTCAAATTTAAAGCATTATGAAGAATAGTTAGTATTGCTAAAATCAAAAGAATTGTGAAGAATAGTCAGTATTGTTATAATCAAATGATTTGTGAAAGATAACCAGTACAGTTATATATTTGTCCTGTTTCTTGTTTTATGTAAAACAAAAATTTATCTTACCAGCTTGAACAAGAAGTTTGACAATGTCTTAACCCTATGGTTTAAGAAACACCATAAACTAAGGCAAAACATGATTTTCTCGACAGTAAGGGTCATCAAATCTTGGGACTTCACAACAGTAAGTTAAAAAAAATTATCATTTTTTATAAATAGTTTTGTCTACATTTTATAACATTGTTTAACTAGATTTTTTTTAATTTACTCAGAATCAGTTGATATTTTCAATAAAGTTTTGGGTGATGTTTGTAACTTTGCAAAGTTGGTATGAAAAGAAAAACAGTAAACATTTGAATATATTCGTCAGTAGAAAAGTTCTCTTTGTAATTATTACCCTGACCAATATGGTCAGAAGTTTGAATTTTTCACCTACTATGTTTGATAAAAATCTCAACACAGAGACTAAAACAGCATCCACTTTACACTTAAGATGGATGCAATGCATAAAAACTTAAGACCCATCACAGTCTACTCTGCTTGAGACTCAACTAAAACAAGAATTCTGAATATTGTGTAAGATGAACTGAGATTTTATTACATTAGTTTATATAAAGATTGTTATTATAGTTCCGCAGCATGGAACCAGCTCAGAGAGAGTCCATTCAAAGAGCCTTAAAAGAAGATGGACAGAAACTTGTGGATGAAGGAGACACCAATGATCCAGACCTCAAACGTTTGCAGGAAGAGATCAACATCTGTAACAAATTGTTCCAAGATTTCCTCAAGAGATTGAAGGGTGATGAAGGTAAGTTAGTTACTACAAATGTAAATAGACTTATTTTATTGTGTATGTATGTACATACACACACATATACATTGCATATATTTGCCAGGACAAAAAATAAAGTGAAGTATTATTGTGATTCATATTGCCAATCATTGACCAAATATCTAAATTAAAAAGAGACCATAGAATAAGTGATTAGTAAATTAATCTTTCGATGTGTATCTCTTTTGTTTCTCTTAAAAAAACCAAAGTAAGGGACCAGTAGACCAAGTATGTTTACTTGGAATTTAGATGAGTAGAAGAATATTGCTTTTTCAATTAAGATTTTAAACACTTGCAGTACTTTGGGTGAGATGACTAAGGACCCTTTGCTTTTTTGATTTGATACTTTAAACAATACAACATAACATGTAACAATTTCATAAACACTTGCTTTTTTCTTAGTTAGTAATTTTTAAACACCTGCAATGTAATATGTAACAGTAAGTTGAACAAAAAAAACTTACTTTTTTGTCAGAAAGTTAAACAACTTCAATGTGATACATGTTAGGTTTACACAACAAGAAAAAAACACTTGCTTTATTAGTTAAAGATTTGGATAGTCTCAGTGTGTGTTAGATGACCAAGGAACACTTGACTAGTCAGTTAATCCTAGGGTTACTGATGAGGTCCATGATTTTATCAACACTTTAAATATCTTTTATAAACAGTTTATACACCAAATTGCATATAGGTTCATTACTTTGTTGATTACAGGATCCTGAATAACATATGAGTTAAGCAAAAAACAAAATGTAACCAACCATATGGTCATTTTCTTGGTTTAGTAGTCTGTTCAGTCATGTAAGTTTTAATTATTAAAATTGATTGTTTTTTCCAAATAATCTCACTAATAACTGTTTATGTTTCCTTTGTAACCTATCAAGAAAATTATTGATTTCACTCAGTTTTTTGGGGCAGTTTTTTACATTTAATGTTATAATAAGCAGAAACTTAAGATTACTCATTATGATGCTGTGTGTGGACTTCACCAGTACTGGATGGTGTGTAGACAAGTCAATAATTTGTTTAAAAAGTTAAACATCCTTAATGTAATGTATTATGATTAGATAATCAGAGAACACTTTATTGGTTCAAAATATAAACAGCCATGATTTAATGTGTAAGTGATAAGATACATTTATCATTATAAAGCTAAGCAGTAAAATATTAATTAAACAAGTGACAACTCACCATGAAACTAATTAAAACTTGTTGATATACCATTTTACAAAATTAGAAAATTTATTCCAATGTTATTTTTTATTTTTCATAATTAGTGGACAGAACCTCGGGTAGCAGGTTTACTGACCTAATAAGCTCACTACAAAATTCATTGAATGAAAAAGAAAAGATTCTTCAGAACCGATCACAAGAACCAATTCCCCGTGACCTAGATACCTTGGAGACCCAAGTGATGGACCACAAAGTAATCAATGTCTAACTAAAATATGTTGATTATTACTATTTAAAAGTCAAGTATATATATAAGATAGTTTTTTGTTATTGTTCTTCAATATTGAATATGCAAGATAATTGAATTTAGAGAGAAATGGTAATACTTTACTAATTTTTAAGTTTGAGATACAAGGTAAATCAAATTAAATACAGATGATATTGCCCTTCGTTATTGTTATTTGTTTCATCTATTGATAATGCATGATAATTTTTATTTATAGGGATTTGAAACAGATTTAAAATCACTAGAGCCACAAATAGAAGAGATGAAGGACCAGTTTCAATCTATGGCCAAAAAATCACCTGTTTTACAAAATCGCCATGATACAGTGATAGAAATCTGGGAAAGAACTTGGACTCTCTCGCATCTTTACATTGAGAGGTAATCCAGAGAAGATAAATATTGTATGATAAACTTATTATATTAACTTTGAAAAATGTGTCACTGAAAAGTTCAACTTCAGGAATTTTTTTTTTTGCTACAGAAAATCTGAGTTATTTTTAATGTTAAAAAATTATTTATGAACTTAGATCTTATTACCTAATGTTTCAATTCTGCACCTTTATGAAGGAATTGCATGGCAGGCTTCTGCAGGAGGACTCGAAAAATTTCGAAGTGACATCTTTGCATTTGTTAATTTAATAATAGGAAGTGTACATGGACTATTCTATGTTATTACTAAACACACAAAGTAAATTAGCTATTGTTTAAGAATGTGGCTTTGGTTTATATCTTAAAAACAACTGTAGGGAAAGAAAAAGATTTGCATAATGTGCATTATTTTAGTTTTGAAAAATACACAAAATCAGTACAAAAAGTTGTTTTGGAACAAGAAAAGAATTTCATTAGACCATAGATAAGATGTCTCTTTAGATTTATTTTGAAATTCACACTTTATGGAAAAAGATTACACAAACCAGTTCTGTTTCTGTTAATTGGAGAATGTTTTTTAACACGTTTCCTGCCACCAGTAGTATTAATAATTCCTACTCTAGTGCCATTCAAGAGGTGTCGAGGAGCAGTCATAGTGTTCCAAACTCATATGCCACAAGAGAAATTTGGCTTTGAAACATAATTGTCTCACACCTATTGGTGTGTCAGAAGGTCCATAACTAAAAGTCAGTTGTGACCCACCGGTGAGGCACATGGCAGGAGAAGAGCTTTAGTACTTTTTCTTTCTTAAAAAATCCCTTATCTTAGCTAAAATTTTAATATAATATGAGTAAGGGTTGTCTGTTGTTGTAAATGCATGCTTATTTGGATAAAGTGATCAGTTGAAGCACTTTTGCTTGGTTCAAGTTTATTGACGTGTTCACTGATTTAGGTGTGTAGGGTTTTGCTGTTTTTCTTGAATACTTTCTGGTTCATAAACTACATCTTTTGCTACTTGTCATGTGACATTATTTTTGGTAAAACAAATGTGTAGGGTGAAAGTAGAATGAACTAACTGTTCTGTGGAGGTTTTTTTTTGGTTCTGTTTTACAAAGGATTGTTTAAGACCTCTGGCATCAACACAGTTCCAAGGAAGGTTCCTACTTGAGATGCACTGGACTACTATATTCTTGGGTTATTACTTCTGATGACAAGCTGTTTACTTCTTTCTTACCTTTAGTATGTTTGTGTGTGCAGTGAGACTTTAATTCAGTCATGGAGAATCATGCCTTCTCATGTTTCTTCAATGTTGTTCAATGCTGTGAACATCCAGATGATTGGAAATGAAAATTGTTACCATAGATTTGAACAATGCTTTGAATATAGACTGGCAGAGAAGACTGATTATTTTTCTCAATTATGCAATGACTTGTTACTGATTAATGGAATAGTTACTTTTTTGTAGGATGCGTTAAAAATATAATCGCTTTTCTAATTTCAGCATTTCCTGTACTGATGTTATATGTTTTTTCCAGAGCTAGTTAATGTACTTTATACAGGTCTTTCTTGTTTTTGTATGACAGTGGTTATTTAATGTATAAACCAAGACCGCATTCATAAATAATACATATTTTAAATATTTTTTTTAATAATGTAGAGTAGACTATATGTACTTTTTTGTTGATGCATTCACACATGGAAGAATGTCAGTTTGATATTTTTTGGATATGTGAAAAGAGCACATACTACAGAACTCTTTAAAGGTGCATAACCAAAATATTGGCAGATAAAATACTGTTATGTCTAAAGTCTTAGAATTTTAATGTCTATTTAATGTGTAGAATTTTAATGTCTATTCAATGTGTAGAATTTTAATGTCTATTTGAGTAAACTTGAAAGAAAGTAGATGTAGATCCATATGGATATTTGTTTGTCAGTTTTAATGTTTAGTTAGTGAAAAATGTTTTGTAAAAATAAATTATTGGCTGAAAATAATTGCAACATACTTAAATAGATAATTTATTGAATATATATATTTATAGCTTGGAATTATTGTTTAAATCAAACCATGTTTTCTGTCTTAAGCTAAACTTGATGTATTCTTTTATGTATCACTGCTAAGAGCAAACAGTGTTTTCTGTCATGAACTAAGATTTTTGTGTTGTTGTATCTTTCAGTGCTAAGGTTAAGTAGTTTTATCTGTCATGAGCCAAGTTGTAATATTTTTTTTTTCAGTACTAAGGTTGAGCAATGCTTCTGATCATGAGCTAAGATTGTTACATTTTTGTATGTTGTAGTGATAAAGTTAAGTAGCATTTTCTGTCTTTAGCTAAGGTTGTTATATTTTTGTAATTTTCAGTGCTGAGGTCAAGCATTTTTTTTTCTGTCAAAAACTAAGGTTCTTATATTCTTGTATGTTTCATCGCTAAGGGCAAGCAGAGTTTCTGTCACAAGTTAAGGTTGTTATATTTTTGTTTGTTGCATTGCTAAGGTCAAGAAGTGTTTTCCGTCACAAGTTAAGCTTGTTATGTCATATAGTTCAGCATTAAGGTTAAACAAGCTTTTCTTTCTTGAATTAAGGTTTTGCAATCTTTTATGTTGCAATGCTAAGGTCAAGCAGTGATTTTTGTCTTCAACTAAAGTTTTTAGGTTTTTATGCTTCAGGCTAGAATTAAACAGTATTTTGAGTTTGTTATAAATTAAATGGTTTGAGCACTTTTGAAAGGTAGTTTTTTTCCTCATTAAATGTTATACATGTAAAAAAACCAAAAAAGTAGGGTGAAAATGAAGTAAAGAAGCTTTTCTTACATTTAGTTATGGAATACCTGATATCACCTGTGCCAAGAATTTTGTTTCAGTTTAATATATGACTAATATTTCAGCAATGATAACTTGTCAAAATCCAAATAAACTTGTTTAGTAATAGTATACAAGGACTTCTATATTACCATTTACTGCTTAATTGGTTGTGTGTGTATGTTGACAAACCAATTTCTTCGGTATATAGAAAGACATTAAAATAGTAGACATATTCAGTGACTGTGGATAATATTAAATGAATTCAGTGTATAATCAATCGTTTTTTTTTAAGTTGAAATCTGTGGAAATCATACTGACTGTTCTAGACGAAGCCACAAATGTTGTGACCCAGATGGAGATCCAATTGGTAAACTATGAAAACCTCTCAGCAGACAGGACAAGTCTTAGTAAGACACATGAGCAACTTATGGTGAGTAATATACCATAAACTGAATATAAAGGTCCTTTTCTTAATGTCTGTACTAATATTGCTTTATTCAAGGCATAAACTGATTGTTTTGAATGACATCACAATTATGAATTATAATCATTGAAGTTTTTTGTTTTTTTTCACTGAATACCCATTTCACTATAAGAGCATGTTGTTAAAGTAGAAGTAAATTCTTTATTTATATATATGTTTGTATTTCTGTTTTGTAGTATTTTGAATACACTTTAAACAAGTTGGTTACAAATTAATTTGACCTTTTAAAGGATATCGTAATCTGCAAGTGTAGTTTTAACTGTATGAACAGAGTTAAAAATTTAAATTCATTTTCTGAATTTATATTTTTTATGACTCCTTTGTAGAAACTTCAAGGGCAGATACAACAGGGGCAGAATGTAATTGATCAACTAAATAATGACTTGACCAATGTCCAACGATTGACCGAGTGCACTCGTCCGAAACAAGTAAAACACCCAGATATTAAGAAACTGGAAGATGATGTGAAGAAGATCACTAAACGATGGGATAATGGATGCTCTCAAGTTGTGGAAAGGTGATATTTGTTTTTGCATTTTACTTGATTTCTGTTTTAGATTATAGAATTGTGTAAGATAGATGGTATACTAGAATCAAGCCTAAAAATATCTGTTGCATGATTATACAGGCTACGAAGTTGTGAAGCAGCTTCTGAACTTATCAGAACATATCGAACGAAACTTGACAAAGATGAACAACCATGGATGAACCAGATGCTTACTCAAGTTAAAAAACTTAAACCAGTTAATTCAATGACTCCCCAGGAAGCTGAGAAACAGGTTCAAGATATTGTGGTATGTGCCTATCTAAAACGTGTTGATGGGTCAGAGAGACTTTTGAACAGATTAAAATGAATTAATTTTATTATGAAAATGGAGTTTATTGCATGTAGACAAAGTAAGAGTTTATTATAAGGGCAACTAAAATATATCCCAGGATATGTAATTAAGTGATATAACTCAATTTATATTGAAAAGTTAAGTTAATGAAAGGCATCTAACCTAATCATTGCCAGAAATATAGGTGTTATCTTAATACATTATTTTACTGAAATATATACACTATATTATAAAATAACTTTCCTGTTTTTTTCTCCATCTGCCTCATTTTAGTTTTTTGTTCTGTATCTGTTATTTGAAACTATATGGTTGAATTATGTGTACATTAAAGTGAGAATTATATGAAAAGTTTTTTTTTATCCAGGAACTTTATAACTCTGTATCACAAAGAAAATCCTCCATTGAACATACTAACACCCTGGGAGGAAGGTATGTTCGAGAAGCCAAGGTAAGATTTCAGACCAATAACTGAAATTTCTCTACATAAAGATCTATGAAGTATTATATAGCAACTAACATCAGCTTTTGGGGATGAATTGTTTGTTACTTTAGAATGGCCATGCAGGAGCTAATATGACCTAGAAGAACTTGATGTTTTATATATATATATATATATATATATATATATATATATCTTTGGTGGGATATAGTGCTGAAATGTTATTTGGTTGTCTTACTTTATCTAGTTTTTACTTTTAAAGGCATTGTAGAGAAAGTAACTGAGAGCCATAGGATTGCTATTGCAGTATTATAATTTGCTGTTAAAAGTTTTGTAAAAAAAAAAAAAAGTATAAACCCTCATTATCCATATTTGTTGATTTAGGTTTTGTGACATTCACAGAAAGGGTTTTTTATGTATTAAAGAATAGTAAACAGAAAAATAGAGCAAGGTGTTATTTTTCTAAGTCTTTGAATAATTCTTATAGTAAATATTAAGTTTGTTGAAAAAATCCTCAAACAAAACTTTAGTATATAATTTCTCAATTTAAGATGCTATTAACCAGATATTCTCTGCTGATCTAGACATTTCATGGGTAGCCAAAGACACTCAGAGTAGTTCTAAACAGACTGTAACATATTTAGAAATATGGATTGTTCAGTCTTATTTGACATTTTGATTTTTAGAATTTGTTGATTAAATCTTACATATGTTTTGAAATTTACAGTTACTGTGTATGTTTGATGAGAAAAAATGTATTTTACCTGAGTTGGCTTAGCTAAACCTTTTCTTCTTTTTTCCAGATATATGATTTGAGACTAAAACATTACAGAGAAAGCCTGGAAGAGGTTCATCCAAGTTTGGATGCCAGTATTCCTAAGAAGGCAAAAGTAGTAGTGGGTGCTGATGTTATTAGCCAAGAACTTGATGTCTTAAACAAGCAGTACAGTGATTTGGTAGACAAAATCCTACAGTACTTAAATGAGTTAAGGGAGTATCTATCAGGACAAAAGGACTACAAGGTGAGGTTTTAACTTTTAAAATTTATGTGGAGTGTAAAGTGTGACCACTAAGGTTGAAATTTGTATTTGACAGCTCAAATTGCCTTTTCTTAAACCTATGAGTCTACATTTTTAAGGAAATATGCTATCAGATTTCATTGGAAATGTGAAACATAATTTGAATGTTTTTATCAGATAGTTTGACTTTTAGCAGTTTGTATGAAATATTGAAAAATTTCTTCAAATTTTTTCTGTTATTCATAATTTTTGTTAATAGTTGTAAATTTAGAGATCTTATTATGATACACATTATCATCTGAAAATGTAAGTGTTTTTTTTAAGTATGTGATAAGTCAAAACTACTCTGTGATATCACTGAGAATAATATTGCAGTATGTCATTCCATATCATAATATGTAGGTGTCACTAGATTCTGTTAAAACAAATTACAAAGAATAGTATTTCATGATAACTTAAAGCAGAACTTTCATATTGCACCATAATATTTCTACAGCGTAATGAACATTTAAAAAAAATCTTTCTCCAGTTACTTTTTCAGTAAGTGACACTAAAAACGAAATTTATGGTACTAGTTTCAAACAGCATATTTCCAACATCACTTAAGTAGGTTTTTAGAGTTATTACGTTCCAAAGCAATTTTAGAGTAAATTAGAGCTGCTTTTTAACATTGTAATGTCTGTGAGAAACAAAAATATAATATCAGTTTAAATTAAAATATTCAAGAGTGCAAGTCACGAAGTAGTAACACTCTCTTAGTGTAATTTGCTGTGAGAAGATGTTGTAGAAACTTTATTTCTCACTTATAACTTGTATCGTTTAGACATAATGCATGACTTGTCACAGATTTGAACATGTTGATCTAAGGGTGCACACTACATTGTTGGAAGGTGAGTTTCTATACTTTCACTTTGATCTTTTATGCACTATATGTAATATTTCTGTGATGGGTATTTTCTACACAGCATGTTACTTGGTGGTTTCTTGTGGAATTTCTCACCCTTTCTTTCCTGTCTCTTTCCTTTCTCACAGTGTTCCATCACCATCAGTCGTGCTGTTCCCATCACTCCTCGTTCCTTCCGCTCTGAACTGATCATGGACCAGGCTTCTGTACAGGAACCAATGGACATGGATGACAGATATTACTCTGTCCAGGAAGGCTACACTACACTTACATACACAACACAGGATAAAGTTATTCCTGAGCATGGTACAGAAACTCGAAAATATTTCACCACGGTAACAGAACCTACCACAGTTTCAAAGCGACAAGAAACTACACGAAAGCCAAGTGAAGATTTATCCTCTCCACAGAAAAGATTAGCTGGCACATCCATGACAATTAAAGAAGTCAGAAGTACAAGACGGTTAGAAAAAACTGACCAGGTACCAAGTTTTGAATATGTAACAGCTGTCAGAGGTATTGCAAATCCTAAAACAGGAGAGTTACTGACAATGACTGAAGCCATTAAATTAGGTATACTGAATATTAATACTGGTCAATATACAGACCTTCGGACAGACAAGCGCATGAACCTACAAGATGCGGTTTCTAAAGGATTGATTGATGGAGACTTTGTAAATCGTATTACAGAAGTTTGTGGTATTATTGATGTGAAAACAGGTATAGAGTTGACACTAATTGAAGCCATCCAGAAGGGATTATTTGACCCTGATAAAGGAACATTTATTGATCCAAAGCAAAGAATACCTATAACAATTGATGAAGCTATTCATTGTGGAATTGTCAGAGAAGACAAAGTACAGACATTGATTGAAATGAAAATTGTCAAGATTTCTAAATTGACTATAACAGAAGCTGTACAGAAGGGATTACTGGACCCACAAACAGGACAATTCAGAGACCCTAAGACACACCAGTTAATTTCTTTGAAGGAGGCTTTTGAAAGAGGATTTCTAGAAGTTGAAGTTTCTGCATATAGTGAGGGAGGTATTCCATTGGCAGAAGCCATAGATAGAGGTATGGTGAATGATAAGGCAGGACAGATAGTAGACAAAGACTCGGGAGAAAGATTTACAATTGATGAGGCTATCAACCGAGGTATTATTCGACGTGATGTCCGTGAAGTGGTTAACACACAATCTGAGGAAATCTTGAGTGTCCCCCAGTCCCTTTCTCAAAATGTAATTAATGCTCAGAGTGGAAGATACATCAACAAGGCCACCCAGGAATGTCTTACTTTTCAGCAAGCCTATGATAAACAATTCATATTGAGACCATTAACATTGAAAGATGCTTATGAACTAGATCTGTTAGATGAGACAGGAAGAGTGACAAATCCAGTCAGTAAGCAAAAACTAACAATAATTGATGCAATTGCAAAGGGAATATTAAATATCGAAGTCAAGTCAATCATCCATCCAGATAATGAGGAGTTACTTACATTACCAGAAGCTTTAGAAAAGGGTGTTCTTACGCCACATGGACAATTTGTTGACTCTAAAGGAGAGCTCATCAGTCTTAGCCAAGCTGTTAACAAAGGTCTCATTACATCAGTTTGTCACAAAATGATATTTGACATTGAAGGCATCAAGAACCCTGTTACAGGTGACAACATAAGTTTTAATAATGCGGTAAGCAAAGGTTTCATTGACTTAAAAACTGGAAAATTCAGAGATACCACGAAAGGAGGAATTATGACATTTGATGAAGCAACCACCAGAAAGTTTATTCAGCCTCAAATTACAGAAATGATGAATAAAAAAATTGGAGTAAAAGATGATAAAGGAAAGGAATTGACTATTCTTGAAGCTGTTTTTAAAGGTTTGCTAGATGCTAAAACAGGACAAGTAAGAGAGCCAAGAACAAAGAAGCCACTTCCATTAAAAGAGGCTATAGAGAAAAATATAATAACACCAGAGGGAGCAGCCATTTTAAAGAGTTTGCTTAATATTACTGTAACATTGGCAACAGTCACCAAAACGATAACACGATATGTTACGGTAACCAGTCAAGGAGTGACTTCAGATGTTAAAATCACCTTCCAAGATGCTATGAGGAGAGGATTGATTGATGAAACCCATGGAACCTTCAAAGAACCTAATACAGGAGAAATAATGCCCTTAGAAGAAGCCATCAATAGAGGAATTTTAGGACTTACTTCTGAATGGCCAACTGAAACACCTCAAGAAATACCTGGGTACCCAACTGAACCATACACTACAGGATTTCATAGGACTACTATAACACATAGAGAGAACATCTCTCCTCTTCCTGAAAAAGAATTACTACCAACTGTTTCAAAAAAATCAAATATAGAATCCTATACAAAAGAACTTCCAACTTCACCAAAAGAGAGTTCTAAAAAAGGACCATCAGCTCATCAATACCCTAAAAAAGAGTCACCTGGTAAGGAGAGCCCAAGGAATAAGAAGGAGTCCCCCTTCAAAGAACCCTCTCCACAAGGCAAAAAGTTTCCTATAAAAGACATTTCAGAGCCTACAAATGAGGATGCAAAACCCAAGAAACCTTTTTCAATAATCACACCAGATGAATACCAACCAACAGAAGATAAATCTTACATTTTTAAACAGGTACTTAAACATGACACAATAGATGTTAAATTTCCTGAAGATAGTCTTGAAACGCAGGCACCAAATGAAAAACCTTCTGTTCCAGCCAGAGAAGAGCCTCGTAAGGCAAGACAGCCATCTCCAACAAAGGAAGAACCTGGTAAAGGAAGACAGCCATCTCCAACAAAGGAAGAACCTGGTAA
>NW_013665985.1:398933-470984 GCF_000517525.1 Limulus polyphemus
CAGCCATCCCCAACAAAAGAAGAACCTGGTAAAGGAAGACAGCCATCCCCAACAAAAGAAGAACCTGGTAAAGGAAGACAGCCATCGCCAACAAAAGTAGAGCCTTTTAAAGGTAGAAAACCATCAGAAGATGAACCTTTTAAAAGTGAAGAACCTTCACCACTACCTTCAAAAGAAGAGCCTGTTAGAGGAAGAAAACCATCACCAACTAGAGAAGAACCTGTTAGAGGAAAAGAAACACTTCCAGTGAAAGAAAAACCTATGACTGTAGCAAAATCTTCTCCTACCAGAGATGAACCCATTAAAGATAGAAAACCTTCTATAACCAAGGAAGAAGTTTTTAAAAGCAGAGAACCTTCTCCAGGCAAGGTACAACCTGTAAAAGAAAGAACCCCATCCCCAACAAAAGAAGAACCTACAAAAGAAGTAAAGCCTTGGCCATCAAAAAGTTTGCCATTTGAAAAAGATGTTAAAGAATTAACATCACCAGTAAAAGTAGAAAAACCTGATGATGAACCATTGGATTATACTGACAAACCAGAAAAACAGTCATGGTCTGTTACCATTGAAGAACATCAGAGAGAGACTACATCTTTAATTATAGAGCCACAACAAAGGACATACAGACCATCTTCTCCTTCAAAAGAACCTGCCAAGAGAATTTCATTTCCATCAAAAGAAGAACCAACAGAAGAAAGTACTTCATCACCAACTAAGGAAGAACCAGAAAGAAAAGTTAAATTCCCAACTAGAGAACTAGAGAAAAGAACACCATTTTCTGTTAAAGAAGAGACAGTTAAAGGAAGAACTCCATCATTAACTAAAGAGGAACCTAAAAGAAAAGTTTCATCTCCTACCAAAGAACCAGAAAGAATGACTCCCTCTCCAACTGAAGAAGTGCAACTTAAAGAACCAGAGAGAAAAGTTTCGTCTCCAGTTAGAGAAGTAGATAGGAAAACGCCATCTTCTACAAGAGAACCACTAACTAGAAAGAAATCCCCATCACCAACTAAAGAAGAACCAGAGGTTATTGCATCTTTGGCTAAAGAACCAGAAAAAATGACACCCTTTTCTATAAAAGAACAACCTTTGAAAGGAAAGACTCCATCTTCAACTAAACAAAGACCAGAAGAAAAACTTCCCTTATTAACAAAAGAAAAACCAGAGGAAAAAGTGTCATCACCAGTTAAAGAACCTGAGAAAAAATATCCCTCTCGAACAAAAGAACCAACAACTAAAGGAAAGACTCCACCACCACCTAAAGACGAAACAGAAAAAGATTCATATCCAGTTAAAGAACCAGAGAGAAGATATCCTTCTCCTAGCAAAGAAACACCATTGAAAGGAAGAACTCCATCACCAACTAAAGACCAACCTGACAGAAAATACCCACTTTCTAGTAAAGATCTAGATAGAAAAACACCATCACCTGTAAAAGAGTTACCATTCAATGGTAGATCACCAGCTAAAGAAGAACCAGAAAAAAAGACGAGGTATTTTGTTAAAGAACCAGAGGTAGAAAGTCCCAAATCACTTTCTCCTAAAAAAACACAAACAGAACAGAAACCAGAAATTAGTCATATAGTATACACTAATGGTACTAATGGAGTGGAAGAAACAACAGTGACATCATTTATCACTAAGTACATTGAAACCTTTGAGGTACCTCCAGATGGATGGTTTTTAAAAGAAGCTGTTGACCAGAAACTGTTTGATACAGAAACAGGATTGTTTACAATACCAGGAACAGACAGATTAGTATCTTTTGAGGAGACTATTAGATTGGAGATAATCAATCCAAAATCTGCCTCAGTAGTAGAACCCTCTACAAAACGGACAGTTTCTTTGTTGAGGTCCCTGGAGAAGGGGATACTGGACTCCACTGGTCATTATGTAGACAGCAAAACTAAGGGCAAAATCAGTATGAAAGAAGCCATTAAGAAAAAACTAATAATCTTGGAAGATAGGATTGATGTTGTTGATGTAACCCAACAAAAAACCACGAAGGTGATCCATATCACACAAATGGATGGTCAGCCTGATCAAGTGACCATGGTGACAGAAGGTGGATTTGACAAACCTGTCCCCACTCAGTGGGGATTGGACATATTGTCAGATGTAAGAGGATTTCCAAAGGTAAGGACTGAAGAAAAAGTTGTTAGTGTTACTACGACTGAATACATAGAAATAGCTCCAAATATATACTTTGAACCAGGTTCAGTTGTAATTCTTGATAAAATTAATGGGGAAAAGCTAGATCTGATAACAGCAGTTAGGTTAAGTAAAATTGATGGTAAGTTATTTACTGTTCAAGAACCTATATCGGGTAAGAACATTTCATTGGATGAGGCTATTAGGAAAGGGGTCATAGATAGACGTACAGGGGACTACATTGATGACAAATTAGGTAAAAAAGTTCCAATTAAAGAGGCAGTTAAAGATGGTTTAATCAAGCTTACAGCTACACCAGTTAGTACTGGAACTAAAGTAATAAAAACAGTTAAAGGTAGTTCAGAGCCTGGCACCACCACCACTACAGAGCATGTCTATTATAGTGTTACCACCACTACCACCACCACCACAGAATCAGGGGTTACTCAAGTGAAGGTAGTTGACTCACAGACGGGAGGGGAAGTTCCTTTAATTGAAGCAATAAATAGGGGACTTTTAGATTCTGATTCTGTTAAACAGTTCATTCAGAAGGATAGTATAGAAGGTCCAACCAAGATATCTGAAGAAACAATAAAAATCAATAAAACATCAACTTTGTATGTGCAAGATCCAACTACTGGTGCAGAAATACCTCTTGATGAAGCAGTAGACAAAGGAGTAATAGATGCAGACACAGCTAATGCCTTGAGAGGTAGCTGGAAGATTCCAGAAAAGAGTATGCGAACAGCAACAACATTTACACTTGAGGACCCCAACACTGGAGAGACTATTCCTTTGGAGACTGCAGTGGAAAAAGGTTTGATAGATTCTGAAACTGTTGAAAAAATCCATAAAGGAGAAGTCACAGAAATCATCATCACAACAAGAATCACTGTCATTGACTCTGCTACAGATCAGAAAGTACCCTATGAAGAAGCTGTCAAGAAAGGTCTAATAAAACCTTCAACAGAAAAAGAAACACCCATAAAAGTTCTAGGCCAAGAGACTATCAAACTTTCAAAATCTCCAAGCAAAATTCCTCGAGGTTCATTCACTGAACCCCGGTTTGAGGTCACAATTGGCAGAGCACATTCACAAACATCTACCAGAAGGGAAGGTATGGTGTTGCAGAAAGTTCGTCGTAGGATTATGTCCCCAAGGGAAGCAGCTAAAGAAGGAATTCTTGACAATAACACAGCAAAGATCTTAACAGAAGCAGAAAATCTGAAAGGTCCAGATGGAAAACCAGTGAATCTGACTGAAGCACTCAGACTTAAACTAATTGATGGCAATACAGGGGCAATTCCTGATCCTTGCAAAGGTGAAAACTTGACCATCAGAGAAGCACTTGACAGTGGTCTCTTAGATTCAGCTAGTGGGAAATTGATTATTCCTGTTGGTCGTAGTCTGACTTTGCCAGAAACAGTTTCTCAAGGTCTTATGCTTCCCTTAGAGCAAAGAATCATCCATCCTGAAGTTGGTGTTAAGTTGACTCTTGAGGAAGCTCTTCTCTGTGAAATAATCAATCCCCTCTCTCAAGTACTTGAGCCTGTGGTCAAAAAATATTTAACTCTAGAAGAAGCTATAGAAAAGGGTGTCATTGATCGAACAACAGCAGAAGTTAGTACTGCTAGTGGTAAAGTCAGTCTTGTGAATGCTGTTCAGAAACACAGAGTATTTGAGAAACCAAAGATGATTCTTACAGAATACTTGCCATTGTTAGGATTAACATTCCCTGTTGCTCTTCAACAAAGTTTTATTGACACCAAGACTAAAGAATTTATTCACCCTGTTACTACTAAGCGTATTCCTCTGAGAGAGGCCATTGACACTGGAGTTATTATGACACTACCAATTTTGCCAATTTTAGATAGTGTAGAGGTGCTGGAGGCCTTGGACAAACACTTGATTAACCCCAAAAAATGTACAATGAAACATCCTAAAACAGGGGATGAACTACCAATAAAACAAGCTGTTGACACTGGACTGTTGCAGATGAAGCCAATTCCTCCACATTCAGTATTTGTAGAAACACATATCCCTACACAGGTTACCACCTCACAGTCATCTTCAGTCTTGCACACAGTTGTGGAGTCCCAAACAATTGAGTTACAACCTGGATACATTATGACAAGTCCAGATCATGTACAAGATACTCTATCAGGAGAAATAATTTCCATCAATGAAGCCAAGACTCGTGGAATTGTTAAGATTGATACTCGAACAGTGAAAACCACAGAACCATTGACAATTTCTCAGGCTGTAGAACGTGGACTCGTCAATCTAACTGAGCGAATATTTACTGAGCCAGTTACAGGAAAAGAAATTCCCATCTCTCAAGCTATTTCTGAAGGTTATTTACAAGCAGTAGAAGAAACACAAATAACAGAAATTACTAAGTACACCATCTCACAAGTATTTAAATTCTTATATGAAGAAAAAACGCAAAAGTTTAGGCATCCTCGTACACAGAAACTGGTGACTCTTGAAGAGCTAATAAGACAGGGATTTGTAAACTTGGATGCTGTAATATATGATACAAATACTGGACAGCTCATGACCACTGCAGAGGCAATTAATGAAGGCAAAATAGATATCAAGACTGGGAAGATTCTAAATCCAAGATCTGGAAGTAGAATAACTGTAATAGAAGCAATACAAATTGGAATTATAGCTGTTATTGATACACCAGTTATTGCAGGTATGACTGTTGTAGAAGCAGCAAAAAGTTTAATCTCAAAGGAAAAGCCTAAACCTGAGCCTTTTAGCACACAAAAGAAATCTCCATCACCACCACCCAAACCACGTGCACCAATTCCTAGTAGAGAAAGAAAGCCTTCTGTTCCCAAGGAAGAGAAACCAACAAAGAAACCAGCATCTCCAACCAAAGAAAGAAAAAGCGATCTACTAACAGACAGAAAACCAGTATCACAACATGAAGGTGATTTTCCCTCACCAACAAAAGACAAAAGTTCTCTTCATGATGATACAGAATTTGTTAAATCAGAAATTACTGTCACAGAATCATACACAGAATTCAAGAGAGACTTTGAAACTCCATTGTTCATAGGACGTCATGTGCCCTTGTCGAAAGCTGTTGATAGTGGGTTAATAAACCCTGACACTACTTACATTATAATCCTTAGTACTGGTCAAAAACCAAAAGTTCGAGATGCGTTGAAAGACTCTGTTGTTCCAGAAGATGCTATTGTTGAAATCCTTAGCAAAACTGATGTTATGTTAGTAGAAGAAAGACCTGAAATGCCCACATCTTTTTCAGTCACTTTTGCTATTCAACAAGGGTTCTATGATCCAGATTCAGAGAGTTTTATCAACCCTCAAACTAGTCAGCCCACCTCATTTACAGATCTCTTGGCTATGGGAGTAATAGAGCCTTACAGAATCAAGGTTAAAGATCTTAGGTTAGGGCACTTTGTTCCTCTTCCAGAAGCCATAAGGAAAGTGTTGATTGACAAGAACACTGGTCAGATGGTAAACCCTAAGACTGGTCAAAGGGTTTCATTCTTTGAAGCTGTAAAGATGGAATGGATTATCTATACAGAAGTAGATAAACACACTAGAACAGTGACATCAATGACTCTACAGCAGGCCATCGAAGATGGACTTTTTGACACTGATAAAGTAACTGTTCTAAACCAAATATCAGGCAGTCATGTTCCACTATCTGAAGCCTTGGAAACAGGTTTGATAGAACCTAGCTCTGTTTCGATTTATAACACCAAGATAGAAGACTTAGTTTCTGTAAAAGAAGCAGAAGACAGTGGTCTTATAAATCTACCTCAAAACACATATGTCAACCCTATAACATGTCAGGAAATCACTCTAGAAACTGCATACAAGAGAGGCTTGATTGTCATCACTAGGCGCCCTGTATCACTGGAAGCTGTTATAAAGAAAGGACTCTATAACCCAACAACTGGTGTGATAAAAGATCCTGTAACTGGCCATCAAATGGATTTGGATCAAGCTGTTAAGAAAGGCTTGGTGGATGCATTTATAACTGAGGTGAGAGACATAAAGAATGAAAACTTTGTCTCTTTGGATGAAGCACTTGAAACAAAAATTATTATCCCAAGGTCTGGAAAAATGCGAGACACAGCTAGGAATACCCTTCTAACATTGGATGTAGCAGTGCGAAAAGGTCTGATAATTACAAACAGAATCCAGATTTCCCTTGTTGATGCCATTAACCAGAAGCTGTATTGTCCAGAGACAGGAAAGTTTTCAGACCCAGCAACTGGTGAAGATCTGACTTTGGATGAGGCTATTAAGATAGGTTTTATTGATGTTGAATCTGTAAGGGTGAAAGACACTAGATCTGATGTCTTAGTTCCTCTGAAGGAAGCTATTATAACCAGGATGGTAGATGGTCAAGCAGGAACACTTACATATCCAAATTTGTTGACTTTGGATGTTGCTTTATTGAAAGGTTTCTTGATAACCACAAGATTTCCTTGGGCACTTCAAGAGGCTCTCGAACATCGTATGTATGATACAGAAACTGGTCTGATGATTGATCCAGATGGTGATGAAAAAGTCACATTAGAAGAGGCAATCAGACGTAAGTGGATTGACAAAGAAGCTTTAACAGTGAAAGACCCTCGCTCAAGTGACATACTTACTCTCACAGAAGCCATTAGAGTAGGCATAGTTGATCCAGTTTCTGGAATGGTTACTGATCCAACTGTTGGCTCTGAAATGCAGTTTTTTGATGCTTTAGAGAGGGGACTGATCATTCCAGCAAAAAGAAGATTCTCTCTACCTGAGGCTATATATAAAGGATTTTATGATCCCAAGACTGGCAAATTTGTGAGCCCAGAGTCACAAGAAAAATTACCAACAGATAAAGCTATTAGGGGAGGTTTTATTGATCCACATTCAACCCTTGTTCGAGATGAGATATCTGGTCATATTTCATCTTTCAATCAAGCTGTGGATGAAGGAGTTATTGATATCAAGGAAGGTAAAATTATGGTGAACAAGATAGGTAAAAAACTCAACTTCCAAGCAGCTTTTGATCAGGGACTTTTGATTGAGATCAGAAGGCCACTAGCAGTTCGAGAAGCCATTCAGAAAGGAGTGTATGATGAAACGACTGGCTGGTTCTTAGATCCCTCTGTAGGACAGTGGATTACTTTGCGAGAAGCCATCAGTAATCATCTGCTTGATCCTGATTCTGTCCATGTGAAGGATACTCGTACTGGATTCCTAAAGAAACTTACCCTTGTTGATGCAATGGAGGCTAGTTTGGTTAATGGAGAGAGTGGACGAGTAGTGCAACCAGATGGAAAAGAAGTGTCTTTCATCACAGCTTTTGAAACAGGCCTGATTATGGAAAGCAAAATGTCCATCTCTGTACAGAAAGCAATCCATCAAGGACTTTATAGTGAAGAAACTGGTAAGTTCACTGATCCAAACACAGGCAGAAAGATTACACTCCACGAAGCTGTCAGGCGATTTGTGATTAATGCCTACCTACCTTGTTATTGGGAAAAATCCTCTTGTAAGCTTTTAACGCTAATAGAAACTATCCGTGCAGGTATCATAGATCGCAGAGCTGGGATATTTAGAGAACCAAGCACATCAGTTGAAATGCCCTTAAATGTAGCACTAGAAAAGGGCTTCATTGTTGACATAGAAAAACCATTTGGATTGTTTGAAGCCATTACAATGGGTCTATATGTAGCTCCAACTGGGAAGATAATTCATCCAACCAATGGTAGAAGGTTAAGTCTTGAGGATGCAGTGAAAGAAGAAGTTATTGACAGTCAGTCATCCATTATAAAAAATAAAAAGACAGGAAAATACATGAAGTTACCAGAGGCTATTAAAACTAAGCTAATAGATCCACATCAAGGTCGCTACATTGTACCTGGAACCAAAGGAGAGCTAGATTTTTATAGTGCAATTGAAGAGTGCTTAATTGTTAGTGCAAAGAAGCCATTAACTCTAAAAGAAGCTTTAAATATGAAGCTTTTTAATTCTGATACTGGCAAGTTTACAGACCCAACGATTGGTGATCAATTAAATCTTTCTCAAGCAATTGAACATGGTCTAATTGATGGTAATACTACATCTGTTCAAGATCCAAAATCTGGCCAACTGATGTCTATTAGGGTAGCAATGGAACAAAACTTTATAAATGTGAGAACAGGTACTATTAAAGACCCACAGACAGGCAAGTTAGTTTCCATTATGATTGCATTTGAACGAGGAATTATTGTCACCACAGAACGGCCAATTACATTCCAGCAGGCCATGAGACGAGGGTCAATAGACTTTACAAAAGGTACTTTTAAAGATCCCAGAACCATGACTGAGTGTACTCTGGAAGAAGCAATAAAGAATGAATTAATTGATCCTGAGTCAGCTGTGGTCAAAGATCCAGTAAGTGGACGTTTTAAAACTCTAAGACAGGCCATTAGAGATGGGTTGATTGATATCAAGAAGAAAGCCATGTTTGACCCCATGACAGGAAAAGCTAAAACATTGACCATTATTTTTGACCAAGGCACAATAATATTTTTGAGAGAACCAAAAACATTTGACCAAGCAATAGATAATAATTTACTACATTTGACTTCTGGTCAGTTCAAGGATCCAGAGTCCAAGGAAAGTATGCCGCTTCAAAGTGCTTTAAAACAAGGACTTTTAGATCCAGACTCAGCAGTTATCAAGGATACTAAGAAAAAGAGACTTTTGAAAGTTTTACCTGCCTTTGAAGAAGGAATTTTGGATCCTGACAAGAGTACTGTCTTAAACACTTGTAACAATCAGATCTTGACAATTGGTGGAGCTCTTGAAGCAAACTTGATTATCACTCCAAGAAGACCTTTATCTTTGTTGGAAGCTTTGGAATATGGAGCTTATGATTCAGCTAGTGGTTCTTTCAGAGATCCATTTACTCACCATCTCTTAACCATGATTCAAGCTATTGAGGCTGGATTAATTGATCCCACTGACACTGTAATAAGAGACCCTAAAACTGGCCGAATCTTGACCATCCAGCAAGCTGTTGATGAAAATCTGCTCAATGCCCAAGAAGGTGTCCTTTTCAATCCACAGAACCAGAAGTACATCAGTCTTATGGAGGCATGGACAGGTGGATTATTCATCACTGCAGAAACTCGGGTAAGACTTGAAATATCCCCAGCATCATCTTGTGTTGGAAGCTGCATAAGTTTGCTCTAGGGCTTTCTGGGAAGCTGTTTATGTATAGGCTGTGACTGTCAAATCCAAGTGAAGGCCTTTTATTTAACATGCAAGAAATATGTACTGACTCTGCTGCCTTGAAGCTCCTTTATTGCTAATCTTAACAGTTCAAGCTTTGGTATCAAGAAATATTGTATTAACAGCTTATAACATAATGTATTTTGTCTAGCTTGCTAGTTACAGACATACTTGTGCATTTATAACTTTTAGTCATTTTCAAGTAGTAAAGACAAAGTTTTTGCATGACATTATCACCCAAGTTATTAACTATAAAACTGGATGAACATCCATTACTGAAGGACAATTACCACATTTAACACTGACTACTACAAACTAATACTACTGCATGGGCTTGACACAATAACTGGCTTTCTTCCTAATAATCCTGGAAATAGATTGCTTATAGTTCTGCTTTGCTTTTTTTGCATTAACATCTTATCATAATTTGTATGTATTAAATGTTAATGAAAATTAACTAATATAATGTGTACTACTATTTGTATTGAAAAAAACATTTTTTTTAAGGTAATAATCTCTTAGCCTGCTTTTGATAGATTTCATTCATATTTTATGACATTAGTTGTGTTTTATAACCTTAAAAGATGATGCTTGAACACAATTACTAACTAATTCAAATTTCTTTGTGGGAAAAAAAGACTGCTGTTGAGGAGAAGTATAAGTTATCAGGAGACAACATCTTGAAGTTATTAAGGTGGATTGAAGAAGTTGAAGGACGACTGGCTGACCTGGACCAGGTGCATGAGAACATTACAGAATTACAGAAGCAAATTGCTAGAGCTAGGGTATGTTGTTGATTAACAATTGATAATCCATACAGAATAGTGTTTAGTCTTTTTCTGAAGACAAACAATGAAAAGTAATATAACAGTTTGTTATAATTCATTAAAACTTGTCATTTATGATATGACACCCTAACAATCAAACTAATTAAGTTGTTTTGTTTCATTACAGGACATTAAAGATGACCTTGATGATCATCAGAGACCTGTAGCAACATGTTTGGACAAGGTTCGTCAGATTGTTCAACAAGGAGCTGACGTTTTAAGCAAAGAAGAAATTGAACAGCTACAGAAAGATTCTAATGAGCTAAAGAAGCGTTATGATAAGGTCTGTGAAGAGAGTGAGAAGCTACTACGCCGACTCTCTTCTTCACAAGAGGAGCTGGAGAAATTTAATGTAAGTTTATGTCCCATATCCTATTCTTAAGAGAAACTTACGAAATGTTATTCAAACTTCCATCCTCATCTGACAAGAACTAAAGATATTTAATGTAAGATTTTTCTTTTCCATTGTTTTATGATGAATACTAATTTTTTATGCACTTTCTAAGCATAACAAGTTATTGATATTTTATTATCCACAGTGAAAGTTAATTCCATTTTTAGTATTGTGTATGGTTGAAAAGATTTTGTTTTTAAGTTGCTAAGTACTTGTTTTTTTCCTTCTTCTTACTTAATAGTAAATTATTTAGCCACTACCATTGTTTGTTTGTCCTCTTTTTATTCTAATATTGAAATCAGTGTGCTCATTATTTTGAATAAATTATGCTACTCAGTCTTTCATTATTTCATTGCAAAAATACACTTTGTATATATAGATTTAATGATATAATTTCCTTATAATGCATTGTGTTGTATTCTTGATTAAGTTTTTTACTTTTTATTGAGCTCAGCATAACACTTCTGTTTTTTGTTGTTGTTTAAGTTGCTCTGCATTAAGACATTTATTGTGTTGAATGATTGACTGTGAGAGGTAGAACTTTTGTAAATTTGATTTTGTTGTTTACTTTTTAATGTATTCAGCATAATATTTTGGGATTATTTTTTAAAAGTTATATCAACTTCTGTGTGTTAAGACATTTATTAAGTTGGATGATTGATTGTTCCAGGTGGAACTCCAAACATTCAAAAAATGGTTGATTGAAGCTGAACATAAGCTGAATGAACAAGAGAAGAACTTAGGCGATGTGAAGAACTTGAAAGAAAACAGTGAAACATTCAAAGTAAGTGATAATATTTTTCAAAGTTAAATAATAGAAGGATTGAGATATGTTACTTAATACAAGAAAAAATATGTGAATAATGTTTACTCTTTTGCCTTATCAACAGGTTTTCATGAATGATGTGATTGCTCATCAAGCTGATCTTCGTTTCATCACCATGATTGCCCAGAAATTTATTGATGAATCAAAGGTAGGAATGTGCTCATTTCTGTCACATTATGTAACTTCATTTGAAAACACATGTATAAATTCAATACTTAAATTGTAAATATGCTTAAAGTTTTCAGGTGATGACTAAATTGTTATGTACTCAGTTTATAACCAGTATAGTAAAGAGTTTTATGATCTGAGGATTGCCTGTTATCTTATTTTACCATATTTTTTTTCAGGATTACTTAAAGATTCTGAACAACTTTAGAACCAATCTTCCTCGTCGACGAGCACATGTTGAGCCAAAGGAGAGTGAAGTAAAGACTGAAGTTAGTGGGGTCAGCACAACATACCACAACCTCCTCAACAGAGTAAACCGACTCAGTGAAAAGTTTTCAGGGGTGATTGAAAAGCAGCGTTACTATGTAGAATGCTTGGAGAAGGCTACTGTGTGGCTCCAGGATGTGCAAAAGTCTTCCAGTAAACTGTTGGGTGAACCCATTGCAGCAGAGCCACGAGCAATCCAGGACCAGTTGAATAGAATAAAAACAATCAGCCTGGATATTGTTGGTCAAAGTCGACTTATTGAGAATACAAAACAGTCTGGAAAGTTTTTTATAGAATTCCTAGAGGGAACAGAAGTCAGCATTATTGAAATACAGGTCATTGAAGAGACTCTTCAAACACTGGAAGATGACTATTATACTCTAAGTAATGAAATAAGTGAAAAATGCAATGAGCTTCAGACAGCCTTGGTCCAATCCCAGGATATCCAGGATGGCCTGGACCGTCTTCTTAAGTGGCTAGATGAAACTGAGAATACTTTCCGTACTCAGAACAAAGCCATCAGCCTAATCCGAGAGAGACTGGATGAACAGGTTTGTAACTGTCTTATCTAACTGGAGTTTGTAATTTGCACATTTGTTTAAACCCTAAGTTCAAAATTCTGTAGAAAGCACAGTTGTATCAATCCTGTCATATTTTTATATAGGCATGTAAAGAGAAGAAAATGCTGAACCTTTTCCTGTTTCTAATTCTTAAAGTATCCAATATCCTTCCACTACAGTGAGTTTCTGGTTTAATGAGTTCAACCAGTATATTCTGTTCTAAATTGTAAATTAAAGAAGTCAATGTATAATTTAATAAATGGGTTTTCTTTCAGATTAGAGAACACAAGGTTCTTCAGACTGACATAGATAGCCAGAAGCCAAGCATCAGTGCTGTTACAGACTTGGCCAAAGATCTCACTGACAGTTCCAACCAGAGGCTCGCTAAGAAGGTTGAGAGTAAAGTGAAAGACATAAATACTCGTTTTGACAAGCTCTGTGAGAAGTCTCGAAAGCGAGGAGAGTTGTTGGATGAGGCAAGATAGTTTTTCTTGACCTATTGGTTTATATTTTTACACATTGGATAGCTTGGATATATTTAACCCTATCACAACAAGTGTGTACTTTTAAGGTGTAAAGTACACACCTGCATAACAAATTTAAGTAAAAAATATAATTCTGATCCTATGTCAATGATTTTCAATGTAAATATGTTTAAATTGATATTTTCTCATTATATGGCATTTATTTTGTGTAATTCAAAATGAAATGTTCTTACTTTTATTTTGGTTCAGCCTCCAAGGAATCTTGTTTGTAAATAATTCAGTTATTGATTTTTTTTTTGTTAGGTTTTTTTCAGCACTTCCCAAAGCATAGACTTGTATTTGCTAAGAAACTCTCATCCGTTGAACATATTATAATTTATGTCGTATTATTTATGCTACTTTCCTTCCCTATCACTAATTTTATTACTCCAGCCCTTCATTGGCACCCTTTAATGATGTTACAGCATGTGGTCTGATCAATTATTAATGAATCTCAGCTTTGAAAATTGCTAAAAATAATTGTATAGAAGAGATTTTAATTTGTCTACATCAATATTGAGTGGTTTTAGTAGTAATTTGTAGTTTTGCTGACATATTGGCTACCCAGAACTCCTGTGTGGATTAATGAAGGATTATAATGACAAGTTTATGATACTTAGGAACAAAATCAAGATCTGGGAATTTTTTCAGTTTGTTTTGATACTATTTTCATTCCTGAAAAATTTTCCATGTTAAATTACATTTGTTTGAAAGCTACAAGAATTTTCTTCTTTAAAAATACATCATTAAAGTTTAATAAGAACACAAAGTTTGGAGAAGTATTTGGGTGATTGAAATCCTTTTTATTATTTTTAAATGTATCATATTCAAACAACACATACAAATATAATAACTTATTATTTATTCAAAAGAATGTACATTTGTTGTGTATAAATTGATTTCATCCAAGAACATTGTTGATATAAAAATTGATATCTAGCCAAAGATATGGTGATGCCATTTTGAAAGGTGAGGTTCTGTGTCACCAGTAAATCTTTCTCTTGTGTTTTTTATTTATTTATAGCCAAAAGTAGTGACTATTTGAATTGGCAAAACAAAGTGTCTAATGAATTATGTACCTGAATATCAAGCAAGTTGAAACTCTGTATATAAAATGGAACTTTTTAATGAATAACTAAAATGATTTAAGAGGAAAGGAAACATTTAATGGTTTTTTTTCAAAATAGTATCCAACAAGATTTTGAAAATTTCATGACCTAAAACAATTATAAAAATACTAAATTACATTATATGAATTATCCTAAACAGAAAATAGGTACTAGTTAAAAAGTTTATACATCTCTTAGAAATTAGGTATGGCTGTTTCAAAAATATCCCTGCTAATTTCTAAACTCATACCAGGGTGAAGTTAACCATAAGACTATAAGAAGAAAAACAAATCAAGATATCAGTGTCACCCCTTTGGTCTGAAAAGGGTTCATATGAACCAAAAAAGCTTAAAACAGTTATTGGTCTTTTTTTTTCTATTCTATATATAAACCACATCAGTTGGTAGGTTTAATTCAGATACTGAAATTTTAATTTTTGCTCTTCAGTCTCACATAACCTTTCCACAACAGGGGAACCCTTTTAATCCTTTTTCCACAATGAGTTACATTTAAAATTTGATTAAACAATTTTACTATCAATGTATATCAAGGAAATTAACATTATATAGTATGTTATAATTTGAAGTTTTATTTTATTTAAGTTTTAATCCTTATATTTCAAAAGAAACCTTTAAAAAAATACTTAATCTCCAGTTTTCTTGTTGCGTGACCCCCGAGTTATAAAAGATGTCAGTTTTAGCAACCTCTGTATTGAATGTAATAAATCACAGCCTGTGCATTTATGTCTAGACAATAAGTACGTTTTCTTGTCCTATTGACACTTATAATTCAAACTTCTTTTGTTGAATCCAGTAGAAACAAGTAATAAATTTTGCCAATCCGTGACAGGCGCCATGCCCACCATCTGTACTTTGCCTTTAGGTTTACAAGTCGCTTGTATTTACTACATATGTGTATATAATCATTAGAAAGTGCTCATTTTACACTATTATCTAACAAAGGTTATTTTGAAATTTGCACCAGTTGTTGTAACTGCTCGTAGTATTGTTGGCTGCTTTGTTCACAATAGCACTTGGTTGTTTCTTACCTAAACATGTTCTAGCTAGAGAGACAGTTAAATTGCACTTTAGGTTTAGATTTTATATCTTAGTTAATTGTGTATAATTTATATTTTAAAATGCATAATTGAAAGGTTTAAACATTTTGTAAAGTTATCTCAATCATTGCCCCCATTTTTAAGGCTTAGTATCTTGTGCAAATATAAGATGATTTTGCTAAAGACTTTCACATTTCCCCTGAAGATACTGTAATACACTCGGAGGGTGTCGTTAAAATATTATAATTAAACTATAATTGAAAACATAAAGACGTGAAATTACGCATGTGACCCAAATAAGATATTTTTAGATTATTCAATATATAGTTAAAAGATATGTATTTATTTCTATTTCTTAATTTCAAACATTTCATTGCACTATACATTGATGATAATATGATAATGTATAGATAATATGATAATAGACAGAGTTACTGATATGATTGAGAAAATGGAAAATAAAATATAAACATTTACTTTAAAAAATAAGTTGATATTCATTTAGGAGGTCCTAGAGGTTATGCAAGTGAAATTTGAAAACTGTAAGATGAAGAAAAGTATTTTTATGTTTAAAATGAAAACTGCCTTGCACTCAAACTATTCAGAATTTGAGTGCAAATAACTATGATAGATAAATAAAATATTTTTAGTAGAAAGACTTATTTAAAATAATGTTATTCTTTGTGTAGAAGATACTTATAATATTTCACAAAATCTTGCTAGTCTTTATGAGAATATGTAAAGAAAGCTGAGAATTATCATATGTATTGTTGCACATGTATCCTTGGACATAATTTGTATCCATCTGTTGTGAAAGGGTTAAAAGAACTACTAATATTTACTTATAATGTACCATAGTATTAAAAATACTTTAATATTCTTTAGGTTGTAGCCATGGTAAAAACATTTGAGGTGATGATTGTTCGCTTTGAAGAATGGATCCAAGTGATCACAGAGACTGTTGAGAGCAGAGAAATAATCCAGCTTAGTACTGAGGAGTATTTTTATCGAATTGAAGAAGTCATGAACCAGAGAACTGCCAAGAAAGAGGATTTTGATGAGATAGTAAAAACTGGTAAAAACCTAGTCTCTAAAAGAGATGTGACAGATACTACACCAACAAAAGATAAGGTGAAGTCTTTGGAACAACAATGGAAGGATCTTGGGGACCATCTGACTGAAAAACAGAGAGCAGGCAAGACTCGTGCCCAACAACAATCTGCTTATGAAACTTTGAGGGCCAAGGTATTGGAGTGGTTGGGAAATATAGAAAATCGTGTGGAGGAGTTGGATGTTGTAGCAATAGACCAGGATGTTCTTCAGAAACAAGCTGCAGAAACCAAGGTGAGTATCACGGTGTTGTAATAAGGGATAAATTTTGAAATAGTTTTGATATATCTAATCTATAAACACACTTGTTTTAAAGAAATTAAGGTAACAGTTCTATTTCATAAATTATTGCTTGCTCTAATATTTAATAAACTATTTTCTCAATCACGTGGTTTGACGAAAGTATATCTTAATCAAACCAAAGTAAGGCAAGAAAGTAAACATGTGACATACAAAAAGAAAATGCATAAACTGTTTTGTATTTTTGAACTCAAACAACCAAACTATTTCTCATGTACTCCTTTTTACCTGAAATTTTACCTCTTTTCTTGCAATATTTACTTTGATGTACTCCTTATCACCTTAAGGTTTACCTTTTTTGTAACTGAATTTCATCTGATGTACTCCCTATCTCCTGAAGATTTACCCTTTTTGTAACTGAATTTTCTCTGACATACTCCTTATGACTTGCATTTTTGTAGCAGAATTTTCTGTAACACACATTTTCCATTCTTTGTCATAAAGATAATGCAAACACCATAATGAATGTCCTAATATAAATCATATGACTATTTTTCTGATAACATATGTTTGAATACTGTGGCTTTTCAGTCACCCTACTTATCATATGACTGTTTATTAAAATAGTAAATTATGAAAATGCTTATCTTAATTAAAACAGAAAGTTAATATTTTGTTTTTATTTTCAATTTAGTAATAAGTAATATTAGTAATAAGTTTAATGTATACATAAAATACTGTTAGGCTTAAATATTTTTGATGAAAAATTTCACCGTGGATTGTAAAAGTTCTGTATGTGGGTTTAATGAACTTGTAGATTAGGTTGGAGATCCTTGTTTTAAACTTAAACTTTTTAATGATATTCTGCTAGCATCTCATTAAGGAACACACAGACTATGCACCAACTGTTGATAAGGTCAATGACCTAGGTAATTCGTATGATGCCATACTCCATGGTGAGCGAGGAGACAGTCCCCGTCGGCGAGCAGGTAGCCCCACAAAGAAGGTTGCCTCATCTCCATCTGTTGCTCCTTCCAGTCCGACAAAGAAATCACCACCTAGTGAGTACACAGGTAGTATCAGGCTTTTGGTGGCAGTGCTTTAAACCTACACTTTTTCTGCTGTTTTAGTCTTGTATATACTGTAATGCTAAGTCAGAAACTAGTAGCATCGTATAATGACTCATGAAGAATAATTTATCTTTAGAAGAACAAAGTTTTTTTTTTGTTGTGGTTGTAAAGTCATGTCACTGGTAGCTGTAAGCCAGTGTTATTAATACTGTTGGCTTGAGAAGTAATTAATTTATTAAAGAATTGATTAGTTGTTGTAAAGAATGCAGTAAGACGTTGGATTCATACTTTCAAATAATTAGTTGTAATGTTAAAATTTGACCTGAAACATTATTATTGAATGTACCAATTACTTATAAATAATTATAGATATATTGTGAACTAAAATTTTGTAGTTGCTTTAACTAAGCATTGCTTTGCTTTGTGTACAATACTAAACAGCATTTAATCAAAAGTAGTTATAATACTAACATGGTAATAGTAATATTTTGGTAAATGTTTAGTTAACTAAAAGTTAGCAGTTAAATGCTCATTATCACTTTTTGATTCATTTTCAGAAACCCGACGTTCTCCTGATGTTCAGTCTCCAACGCAGGCTAAGTTCATCCAGAGTCCTTTGTCTACTGTATCAAGTGGATTCAGCAGTCAGCGTAGCTCAGCTGATAACCTGAGAGGAGTAGAAGGTAAGCAGTTATTTTTAACTTTAAATTTGTATAATTTAAACGATTTGCAATTCAATTTTTTAAAGTATTTTCAGTGGAGAGTTGTTTGCTTTTCAGAAGTTTCTTTACTACTTGTGAATGTGTAAATATATTTGTTTTGCCTTTAACCCTAATTCAGGAAACACTTTGTTCTGTTTTTTCTTCTTATTCTCAAATTCAGTACAGTAGTAGCTGATATAATATTGTTTTATGTTGTTTATGCACTCACTCCTCATTTTCATCTAGCAGCAGCTTTAAAACAGCTATTCAGATCTGATTACAGTTTTAAAAACAGTTGTATCAATCCTATTATTTTCATAGTCCATAAACTGATTACCAGTTTACAGAAACTGCTAAATTATTTATATTGATTATTTAATCTCTCCAGATCTGTCTCCTGTTCAGCAACAATTGTCAGAAATAAACAACCGATATAGCTTGTTGGGAGTGAAGCTGTCTGACCGTCACCAAGAGATTGAAACTTTGACAGAAGAAGTGAAGCGGCATTTAGAAACAATAAGGATTCTCCTAACTTTTGTTAAAGCAAAGGAGAAGCAGTTACCTCAAGAGGCTCTTCCTGAAAACAAAGAGCAAGCTGGAAAACAACTACTGCTGCTAAAGGTTATAGTGGCTCTTATTTATTTCTTTGTAGAGTAAAAAGGTATATAATATTTTCAAAAATATTTCTTCCACAGCAATAGAAATATAGAGTACAGTTTAGTGATATGTTCTGTAGTGGAACTGAATGCAACTTTTTGTTTTGGTACTGTTCTAGACAATCCAGGAAGAAGTTCAGGAAAAGCAACCAGACATGGACAGAGTGAAAACACAGGCTCAGGATCTTCTCAGGAAAAAACCAAATGTACTTGGATCAGACAATCTTAGAAACCAAATCAATGAACTAGGTGAGCCTTTATCAGTTTTTCTTTTAAATGTTTAAATTGTTCCACTTACTTGATTTTTAGGTATCCTTCTTCACAGTTTCTTTTCTTGTGTTGCTGAAGAACTAATATTTGAAATGTGCTGATGAACTAATTTTTAAAACTCTTTAAGGAAATAATATTTAAAACATGCTGATGATCTAGTGTTCAACAGTTTCCAGCTTGATGTTAATATATTGTCATATCAGTATCTTCACCTATTAAACATTTGTATCTTATAAACATCACCATGTCTGAAACATATTTTGAACCATAAAATATGATAACAATTAAATGTTTTCAAATCTTAATTTGTTGCATAGTGAATTTCATTTCCATGAGTATGTAATATACCCATAATAAGTTGATCTGATTTACAGGCTTCGCACATGTTTGTTTTATAATAACATGATCTTTCACTCAAAATTAATCAGTAATTCTATTTTAGTTTATATGCAGAATTTTAGCCAATTTTTATATCTTTGCACAATTATGTTTGTTTTTACTTTTTTCAATCCATCAAACATTTTTTCAACAGCAACAACTAGTCACAGGACTAATGGCATCATAGTTTGTTGAAATAAGTTTTGTAATAAAATATCTTGTATATTGTTAAAAGAATTATAAATAGATAGTATTGACCTTCTTTATCTTATTTTAATATGTAGTTTACTTCAGTACTTCTTTTAGATGTTATGTACATCTGTTTCAAACAGTTAAGATCTGAGCTCTAAGATCTAAGATTTCTAAAACCTAAGATCATGTCATGGCAGAATTAATCTTAAAACACTGTTAGTTTCAAATAACCAGCAGAAATTTAAGTAAAGCAAAAAAGAAGCTGCTAAAGTAATTACTTAACAAAATATACAAGCAGATAGAATTTTTTAAAACTTTAATGCCAAGCCGGAAAAGGTTAAAACATGCTGATGATCCTTTATTCAAAACATATTAATTAACTAGTATTTAAAACCAGCTGAGAAAGTACTAAATTAAACTAGAATTAGATAGTCCTAAGATCATAAATTATATCAAAGTTTCTTTAGGTCATCTACTTGTTACCGAGAGAGATATTCATTGATCTTGTTATACTTATTTGTACATGGGAGATGTAGAGTTAACTTTTTAATGTTCATTCTTCTAGTTTCCTGCTGGACAGAACTAATACAAGTCACCAAACAACAACTAGACTTGCTTCAGGGATTTAAAGATTTCCAGGATACTCATGACATAGTGACTAATTGGCTGACTCAGAAAGACAAGATGTTGCAGGTGCTAGGGCCAATTGCTTCTGAACCACGTATGGTTACCTCTCAGATGCAACAGGTTCAGGTATTGTCAGGTTACTTGCTGTTTTTGCTAATCGTGTGGTTCATAATTTCATTGACAAGGATTAATTAACATTTTAAAAACTACAATGAAATTTATGTTGTATTAGTAAGTGCAGATATAGAATTATGATTAACTATCAGTTCTTAATGAATTTCAGTATAAACCATTAACTATGGTATATCATAATAGTTATTTTTTGTACATTAATTGTTTTTATAGAAACACTGCTTGTGTGTTTTTCTGATTGTTTTTTTTATATGCACAATCAGGTTATGAGAGAAGAATTCAGGTCTCAACAGCCTCTCCTGGATCGTTTGGATAGCTCAGGCCAAGCAATTATTGATAGCCTTGGTCCAGCCTCTCCAGCCAGTACTAAAGTTCAGGACCAAATGGACACCATCCACCGGACTTGGGATGATTTACTTAGACAGCTTGCTGATCGTGAGAAGAGTTTAGATGCTGCATGTGGTGTCACTAAAGAATTTCATGATACTCTGAACAGATTGCAGGTCTGTCTGCAAGAGATTGGTGACAACTTTGATCAGCTATCTGAAAGTTCTTTTGACATTGTACAGCAGCTGAACACACTGAATGTAAGAGTTTAATTTACCTTATTTAGAGCAGTTCCTAAATGTATATGTTTTATTCTTTGAAAAAAAATTTTAGGCAGAGTATTCATGATGAGTGAACTGGAATGGATGGCATCTGCCTGTTTACTCATTTTATAGGTTTTAGTGTATGTTTTTTTCTAACACAAACAATAATAATTTTCACAATGTCTGAGCATCTTTGAGCATTATCAGAAGTGATTAACTTTTCTGTGTATTTTGTCTGAGTAATAGAACATGATAATCACATTGTGTAAGATAAAGTAAGACCAGAAAATTTTACAGTAAAAAACAAAACATTATAACTCAATTAAAATTATATTTGTGTAAAGAAACTTTTGCACAATTGAATGTATTTCTATTTACTAATGCAGTAATATAAGAACTGGTGTTCAGAACTTTTTGAGTCAAATACATAATACATTTTAATGAAGTGACAATTCTATTTTGATAGGACTTGGAGGGACAGCTAGAAAGTCAACGACCTCATCTTGCAGGAGCTGAAAGTGTATGTGAAGAGTTGTGTGAAATTCTGAGTGATTCAACCTCCAAGACAGAGATAAAAACCAAGCTTATCACATTTCAGAAACAGTTTATCAATCTCACCAAGAAGATAGGTCAGTGATGTTATTCTTGACCTGAAAATGGGTTTGGTACTTACATTGTAAACAAAAAAGATGTGGCTGCCCTGCATTCTATGTTGAAGAAAAATTCTACTAATTAAGTGTTTGGTTTTAAAGTTTTAGTTAAAGGGGAAAAAAGCATAAAATGCTTGTAATTCTACCAAATTTTTATGCAGGATGTATTCATATTCAACTAAAAAATGCATTATTATTTTACCAGAATAACATTTTAAAGTAGCAAAGGTTTATTTTGTGTTTGAATGTCATTGAAATGGACAAGCTGTCTACTTTAACTGGTGAAGGTTTGATTCATATATGTACATCTTGTTAGGTACATATATGTGCATCTTGTCACAGAAAACCTGTATGCTGGGTTTTATAAGCATCTGATACTTCAGTGTTTGTATCTGTAGATTGAAAAATTGGTTCTCCTATTTGGATCTGTAAATTACTGAAATAGGATACTTTTGTGTTCTGATTGTAGATGGCTTAAAATATTTTTGTTTTCCATGTTTGTAGATTATAAAATTTTGAGAACTTTTGCTTAGGTTAGGAATAAATATACACAATTCTATTTTATGTCTTTAGAATATAAAGCTAAAAAAGTTTATTTGTTATTGTTTTTAAATTGTCTGTCTGGTGTAGGGAAAGTTCTTATCTGTTGTTTGTTTTGCAGACAACAGAAAGGCTGAGCTTGAGTCATCTCAGAAAGAAGATCAGGAGTTCTATCTCTCCTGTGAAAACATCAAGATCTGGTTGGATAAGATGCAGGACTGTTTGTCCAAAACCTTGAACATTTCTGCTGACCATGACACCTTGACCGAACAAGTGAAAGATTTTCAGGTAAGGTGCAACACACTAAAATAAATGCAGTATGTTTGTAATAACAGATAAATATGGTTTTATTTCATTTCATAGCATAATGTTCTACTGAAATTTATTTTCAGCTGTCTACATATCTGGACGTTATTTACTCTAGCATTGAAATTCAGCCTTTTTACTTTAAAGTAATATTTTTACTTCATGGATTTAAAAGCTAAGTATTTTGCCTAAAACATGTAATATTTATTCAGGTTTTTATCATGACATTTCCATGAACTTACATTAAGACTCTGCAGTTGTGTATAACAAAGTTGAATTTTTCAAAATTTTTAAAATCTCTGATATTTCCCTTACGTAGCCATTATACAGAGATGTTTTAGATAAAGAACATGAAGTCCACATTTTGCTAAGTAAGGGAAGTGATGTGGTTAACAAAATAACCAATAAAACAGAAGCTCTTCAGCTAAAGAACAAACTGGATACCATCAAAATACAGTGGGATTCAATCCGTAAAGATGCTCATGATAGGTAACTCATTTCCACTTTTTATTTATGAACCATATATATGAGTAGCATTTTTTATTTGCTCTTAAAAGTAATTTTTGACTTAAAAAAATTAAAGAAGAAGGAAACATGATTAAAACTCTAATTTTGTATCTACAAAAGACATAAAAATAGCTTATAATTTTATATTATATATTTTTGATATTCGTATACAGATTTAAATCATTTGATAGATGTTACAAGTTTGAATGTAAAATTGGTTTCAACAAGCAATTTGTATTATAATTCATTTTAGTTGCCTGCTTTTGAGAAACTTGTTAGAGTTGAAGACAGTGACAAAAAAAAATAAATTAGGCTTTTGACATCTTTTTGAGTAGTGTGTTTTGGTTTTAGGCAAAACCGGTTACAGAGATGTGCTGATACCAGCCGCCGGTTTCACTCAGCACTTGCTGAGTTTATACCTTGGTTAGAAGAGTGTGAAAAGAAACTGGACTCACTTAAACCAATTTGTTTCCAGAGAACAGAACTTGATAAGCAAGTCAAAGATATTCAGGTACTTTAGATAAAATTTGTTACTGGTCTTTCTTCATTTTTTAGTGTAGGTTGTTATCCAAAGATGCCACTTTTAACATTTTGAATGTCTTATAAATTTTTTAATGTATGAATAAATCATCACATATGAAAGTGGCACAAAAACTTTATTTGTATGTAGGTGACTGTTATTATTTATGTTAAAGTTTTTATAGTAGTAAAGTTCAATTTTGTTAAATTGGTTCCAGTTAAAACATTATTTTAATTGAGAATTTATATGAATGGAAGCTACAAAGGAGAAGTTAAAATGAAAAAAATAAAGAATGAAATTCTAGTATGATAAAACTCTTACCAGAAACTCTAAAAACAATGTTACCTTTACAGACATTTAAGAATGAATTGTCACGTCACAGCCAAGAATTTGACAACATTTGTAGCTTTGGTGAGGTCTTACTAGATCAAACAGATGTGGACCAACAAGATGTGCAGCAGAAGTTAAATGAACTGAAAGAACGCTGGGATAGATTGAATCAAGGTATCTTGATGTTAGTTGATTCAGTATGCTAAAGCACAATCAGTAGTTTCTACTGGTGGAATCATATGCCATGGTTGTGTAATATAAATTCAGTCAGTCGCTTTGAAAATTAACATAAGTTATGTTAAGTGTAAAAACATTCTAATAAAGCAGTTTTTTTCAAAGTAATAAATTAGATAAGACATTTTTGATATAAGTGTTAAATAAAAAGTAATAAGTATTTATGTTAATATGATCATCAGAGAATATCATTTAACAATATAAATTCTTGACAGTAAATGTTATTAATGTATAGTAATGGTTAGAAAGTTACTCATGTTCATATTGTTTATCTTTATTTCAGGTGTATTGGAACGAGCTCAAGCTATGGATAATGTTTCTCGATTGTTGATCACATATCATGACACTACCCGAGATGTACAACATACTTTACAACGACTTGAAGATAAGATGACATCATTTGATGGTCTCAGTGATGTTGTATTGTTAGACAGGTTAAAGGTATAACATATATATATATAGAATGAAGGATGATGTATTTTAGAAAATGTTGATGGTGTATAAATTTATTTTATTTTTTAAATATATTACACGTTCTTTCCTTTGAAGTTATTCATTATTTCTTTCACTAAAATTAAAAAGACCTGTAATGTTAAACAAAAAAAAGGAATTATGTCACTAAAGACAGATGACTAAAGCTTATGTAGTACTTTTATTAGCTTAATGGTTTAGTGACTTAATTTTTAGAAATATGTAGTTTTAGTAGAATAAAAACATGTTTCAGTGTTCATTAAATCATTTATTTAGAAAATATAATTGTTGTACTTGAATATATCATTTACTGTTGAAGCACAAGAATTACAGTTTTAAGATATTTTTTCATATTATTAAAATTAATTGAACTGTCTATATTGGGAAGGTACTCCTAGAAGAAGCAAATGACCTTTACCATCAGTTAGATCAAGTTCGAGATTCTGCTGATCAGTTGTTATCTAATGCTGGTCCAGACTCTGACATTGATCACATATCTGAGGAAGTTACCACATTGGAGAATCGTCACAAGCATCTGATTAAGACTCTCGAAAATCGATGTGCTCAACTGGAGTTTGCTACAAATGTTCTTTTAGATTTTACGGTTAGTCAATGAAACTGTTTAACTCCTTTTTTTCTTAAATCTGCTAGTGATGGTGTAGAAACAAACAAACTAATGACTATATATTTATTTTGAATGTTATAGATTACTTTATGTTTTTAATGAGATAGATCATCATGGGATAGACACAAGTATAGTCGACACAAAAACAAAGGTGGAAAAACAACTGAAATTGTAATGTCAGTGATTTCTTAATTAAAACAAACATGAAAATTCCATTTGTAGAAGCTTTAAAGAAACTTAATGTTATATTTGAATTTACTCTAAGTACTAAGGGGTATGTGTGCTTTATGCTTACTTGTATTTTTGGCTATCAGTGTATTTATACCAACTAGTGAATAAATCATATATGTATGTTTACTAAGGGGGATTGAGATATATTGTATATCCACTATTTGGGGAATCAGTCTTATGCATATCTACCAAAGTGAATCAGTTACCTGTTGATCTACTAAAAGTGAACCATTCTTCTGTATGCCAACTAAGTTGACCTGGTCATCTTTATGTCTCGAAACTGGTGACTTGGTCATCTGTTACTCAGTAAGATAAGCCAATATTGTATATGTTTACTTAGGTGAACTAAATATTTTTTTGTCACTAATGTGAGATATTTTTCATTCCAAATAGAATAAAGAGAAGAAGGTTCAGCAGGACCTGAGGTCTTTAGAAGAAGAATTAGATAACATGGCTCCTGTTGCTCGAGTCATCACAGTTGTGCAGACTCAAATTGTGGAAATTAAGGTGAAAAACACTTACTAATTACTGTTCTCAATAAGTGTAAAACTTGATAATAGTTAATTATCAGCTATCAGAGAAAGCTCTTCAAAGATTTCATCTAACACAGTACGAACAGAATTTCTTGATGATGAGAATATATTTGGTATTGTACCAGTTTTTAAGATGTTTAGTTATAAGTAGAATATGTTATCATTAAGTTTCAAAAATGTTTCATAATGTTTATAACTTGTTTACAATATTTTCATGAGTATGATAACCTGGCTTAGCAGGAAACTATACATTAAGGTTGGTTTTTTCTTATTACATTATAAATAATAATAGATAATATGTTTGGTTTATGTGAACTATGCTAATTCTAAGAAAGAAAAGAAAAGCATTATTAAAGAAATAACTTCATATAAGCTAGAAAACGTCCTCTCAAGCACAAATGATAATGTTAGTTACTGACAGAAAAGTACTTTAGCATATTTATACGTTATTCTTATGGCCAGTATGTAATATCAGTTATGCATTTCAGGACTATATGGGTCTCTTGGAAAAGGTGAATGATGATATTGAAGATGTATGCCAGCAGGGAGAAAACGTAATTCGCCAGGGCTATGCTACAGACGTAACAGCTTGTAGAGAAAAAGTAAGGGCTGTTGTAGTTATGAAGTGGTTATTGAGTCAGTGCTGTAAATTTAAAAAAACTACTTTAATAGAGAGAGAAGATGCTATAAAATGAACTATTTACTTATTATTTTACAGAGTTAATTGAATTGTTTTATTAGAAATACTTTTGATTAAAGATTACAACTGTGCTTTAGTTACTATATATATATATTTTATTCACTTAGCTGTAATTATATGCTAGTCAAATATTGAAGAATGTATTTGCTATAGTTTCATAGTATGTTTTGTTCAAAATGTGGTTTAAAGTGATAATGTTTTTATGCTGCTCAAATGTTGAACAAAATGATCCCAGTCTCTTCTCTGTAATAATAACTGAACTGATAATGGTCATAGTATGTGTGGCTGTTCTCAGTACTTCAAGTAATTAATATTTTACCTTCAGCTTCACAACCTGCGTCAACAGTTTTCTCGTATAGAAGAACGAGCCAAGGTACGTTACACCATCTTGGAGAGCAGTCTTGCTCAGTTAGAACGTTTCTATGAAGACTACGGTGATACAATGACTGAACTAGATAAAGCTATCAAAGAAGAAAAGAATTTCAAAATCATAAGTGGGGAAGTTGAAACGATAAGATCGTTGCAGGAAGAATTTAAGGTTAGTGTGGTATTTTTGTAGATATCCATTAAAACAAATGTTTTTAATTGTGCATTATCAGTTGTTTATTTTTTGTAATTTAAAATAGTATTTTATGAATCATGTGTAAAAATATTTTCAAGCATAAAAATGCACTTAAATTTTTCTTATAAAAGAATAAATGAATGAATTAATTCTCAGCATCTTCTTCTGTTAGCTAATCTTACATTACCACATAGTTTAGCATAAAACGTTGTAACGGTACTAGTGATGGTAAATGGTTTATATGTCTTGAACTGTTTGAATTTCTATCACCCTCTTTATATAAAACTTAAAGGTAGTTTCTAGGTCAGCAGTTTGTGTATGAATTTTGATGGTGACACTTTTAATATTTTCTTAGCTGCAGTATTTTATATGAACTTACATGTGTACACTGATAATTCACTACATAGTTCAGAAAGAGAAAAAAACACTATCAAGTTTTTGAAGATGCTGTTTCATACAGAATTCATTCCTAAGACATTGATTGCTTTGCAGATTTTCCGTAGAACCCATATTGAGCCCTTGAGTAAGCAGATAACAGATGTGAACAAGCTGGGTCAAGGTCTAGTTCAGTCAGCTATGCCAGGCGTTGACACTACTAAGCTGGAGCAAGATATGGAGACTCTAAATGAGAAGTGGAACAGTTTGAAAGAGAGGGTACGTACATAACCACCGTTTTATTTTTACAGTGTATTGTCTAATTCATTAAATTTAATAAATGAATGTCATAGAGGCATGCTTTGTGGTAAAAGTTCTTTTAGAATTTATATTGCTGCTTGCATAATTACCAAAATATTTTGTTTAGGTAATGCCATGCAAAGATAATTTACAAACTACACCCTGTACAGTTTCATCAATATCATTGTATATTAAAACACATAATTTCAATTTGATAATGCCTGCCTTAACTCTCTCACTACGGGCTCAGTCCCAGGGACCTACCTCGTAACCATTTTGTGCTTATTATGGTTTTCATACTATAACTTTTAATACAGTAAGCAATCTTCACGAAATTTTACAGATTACCAGTAAACAGTACAAGGCTTTCGTATACAAAATATCACATTTTTATATCAAATTTTAAGATATTTTAAGTAATGATTTGGTCATGCATTTTTTCTTTTCAAATGTTGACTATCCAACATGCAAAGTAATTTTGATTTTAAGATTAAAAATAATTTTATAAATCAGAAAATTTTCAAATTTCACATGTGAAATCTTTATAACTTCCAGATAATTATCAAACTTTTTTTAGAAAAACTTTATATTTTATCTCTCATTTTCACTATTGTATCCCTGTGTGGGTTTGGTCGATTTGATTGATCTCATAACCACCATAAAAATTAGGAAATAGATATAAATTATGCCTTTTTCGTTCCAAAATGACTACATATTAGAGCACAAAAACATAGAATAGATTAAATCTATTAAGTCTATATAGATTAAATCCCATAACATTATACATCTATATATATTTATTATCTTTATTTTATTGGCCTTTCAGCCATGCCTGACTAACATTACAGAAGTAGCAATGATGCTGCGCGTGTGCATTCATGTTACCATATCCAAAAACATAAAACTTACATTTACAAAGTGACCTGTCTTGGCTGCATTCTAGTGCATACAGTCATATTTTGGTTATAATACATTATATATATGTATATACATTATTACTATTTACAAATAACTTCTTAAAGCTTGATTATTTGTCTTAAAACATAGAACAGTAAATATAGAAGTATAGAAAACAACTATCTCTTCTAGTTACGAACTTTGTACTCTTTTGCTGCTTGCCATATGTTGCTAAGCCTTTATCAAATTTTGCATGTGGAGGATATAAAACAAAATAATTTTTTTTAGGTTTTATATTTGCATTTTGAAATAACAAAAAAATGATAAATTACTCTATCAATATTCCAGAATTCCAATGTAATTTATCAAACTTAATTTGTAAGCTGTATTTGGGTCTAAAAAAATGTGATTTTTTTAGCTCACTAATGTCTTACATTACTGCTTGGAATCTAGCATGAAAAGAAAGAGTTTGCTGGGCAAATACTTTGCAGAGGTTGAGAAAATCACTAGGGGGATATTCTGAGCTTTTGATTGGCTTTACACACGTCATTGGGTGAAGTAGGTGTATGTAAGAAAGTATTTTCAAAAATGAAAGAGGTGGCAGGGCCACCTTGATTGATTTAATAAATATATTAAAATCTCAGAAACTAGAAAAGATAGGAGGTTCTTATCTTGTATTCTAGTTTGTCAATATTGGTAATTTGAGGACCTAGTTCATAAGAAACTATAGACTTTGTATTTGGATATCATATTCATCTAATATGAACCAGTGCTGCACTCAACATACCATGTGACACACACAAAAAATCGTTATTTAGTTTTTTTAACATTTAGTTTAAATTAAGAAATTAAATAATGTATAATACTAAAATTTGAATTATAATCTACAGTTTGGTACCAAACTTATTGACATACATTCATAATATAGTAGTTCAATAAAATTTTGAATGCAAGTCTGCATACACGATGACATGGCCTTTGACCCATGATCATAGGAAAACCTCTGTTGGTAGGGTTAAGAGAAAGAAAAAACATTCACTAGTATAAGAAGGCTGAAAATCTTATCATCTTCAATTGTTTACTTATCCTGTAATTCAAAATAATATTTTATGAACCACATGTAAAAAAAAAGAAAATTCAATATGAGAAATGTATCTAAAATTTCTTTTCTACAAAAAATGTATTTATATTTCAAACAATGAATTAATCTTCTTCATCTTCTATCATGAACTAATTCTACATTACCATTCTGCATCACGTAAGTTAGTTATTGTTCATATTCACTCTACTACTTTTATTTTCTGTTGGAAAATAGTTTGCTGTATGAATGATTTGAACTATCAATTCTGTTTAGCTATTATTGAAATTAAAATGTTTAACCAGAATAAAAGGCCAACCTAATCTATTTTTCTGCCTAGTCATTTTTCAGTTGCAGAATTTCATCTTCTTTAAAAGGACTATTGTAAAATGCAATATTGATATTACATGCTTAGCCATAGGTCTAATAAAATTGTTCATCAAGCTTAAGAGAACTACTAATATATATACAACATACCTTTACTCTGTAGCCATTGGGTATTCACCCAACTTTAAATATGATGTTATACTTAACTGCTCATGGACTGAAAAACATTCATCAAATTTTGGAGAGAGCAATGAGTAATCTGTTTATTTATTCAATAGTTGAATGATCGTGAGAGACTACTGGACTTGACATTGCTTCAATCCGGGAAGTTTCAAGAAGCTCTTGAAGGAGTCCAGAAGTGGCTACAAGATACAGAAGAAATGATATCCAATCAGAAAGCTCCTTCAGCAGATTACAAAGTTGTGAAAGCTCAGTTACAAGAACAAAAGGTAATTCATTAATTTGTCTTTTAGGTTATGGAGATTTAGAAAAATGTTAAAGTGGGATAATTATAAGCTTGGTTAGTAATTAAGGTGATCAGGTGATAATGATAAAGCAACTGTAAGAAATTTTTTACATTTTTCATAGTTCTTGAGGAAGTTGCTTCTTGATCGACAAAACAGCATGACTTCACTTAGTGACATGGGAACTGAAATCATGCAGAACCTGGAGCCCACTGAAAGAAAGCAGATCACAGTCCAGCTTAATTATTTGACAGAGAGGTTTAACATTCTTATCACTGAAGCCAGAGAACGCATGGAAGTTCTTGAAAAGACTATCCCAGTTGCCCAAGACTTCCAGGACAAAATAGGCCCACTGTTGGTGTGGCTAGAACGAGTAGAAAAAAGACTTGTTATTATGACAACAATCCCAATTGACCAAGACAAAATCCATGAACGGATAACAGAGCACAAGGTAGGAAGTAACTGGATTTAATATTTGTTAACATGCAGATATTGAATGCAAAGATCTTGAAAAAATAATATGAAAGATTAAAATGTCAAATAAAAAAACAGTAATTCAGGTATAATTTAAAACAATAAGAATGAATAAAATTCAGTAATGGATAAACCATGTTATCTGGAACATAATCACTCAATTTGTAAGATGTTCATTCTTGAAATAAAAATATTGCTTTAATTTCTGCTACATAGTTGCAACAAAACAATGATTTTAATCTAGTTATTATGAAGAGTGATATAATTAATTGTTTTAAACAGGAACTCCATGAAGATATCATCAACCATAAAATCTTGTTTGATGAGCTAAATGATGTTGGTGAAACCCTTGTAACTCTTGTTAGTGAAGAAGAAGCATATACAATCCGTGAAAAGTTCCAGGATACTAATTATCGGTATGTCAAGGTGAAGGAAGATAGTGAAAACATCGGAAGAATGCTGGTCCAGGCTCTGGAAGGTATGGGAACCTTTTTGATTAACTGTGAAAAGCTGTTGAGCTGGTTACAAGAGGTGGATAACAAGCTTTCTCGCTACCAGATTCTTTCTGTGTACGTGGACAAGCTTCAGGAACAGATAGATGAACTAACGGTGAGTAACATTGTATAAAAACGGATATTATCTGTTTTGTATAATTGCAAAACAAACAATTTCTCTAATACAATATACAAAATAACTTTCAAAAGGGATTTTTTATTATGAAAAACCTAGTGTCCTATTAATAAACAGATATATCTACATATACCTGTGTGTATGTAGAGAGAAAAATGATATTATATTATTCATCAGATACTTTTGTGAAACTTCACAATTAAAAGCATTTTATCCCTTGTATTTTTACCTATTGGCAAATTGATGCTTTTACAAGAAATTTCCTTAAGGTTATTAATTTTTAAACATAAAATTATAATACCCAAAAAGGCTTGGTATAATTGTGTTTTGTAAATCTATAGATTGTGAAATTAATGACCAAAAAGGAGATACTTTGCAAATAACATAGATTAATTTTTAATTACCATGTATACATTTGGAAAGTATTTAGATTGATAATGGTTTTCTTTTGATTTTGATATTTTTTTCAGGTGCTCCGTTCAGAGATAGAAAGTCATCATTGGGAAGTGGAAAGCCTAATAACCTCTGCACAGGAAATTATGAAACATGCTTCAGGTGGGATTGTGTTTATTTTCAACTGATTGACTGTTTTTGTTTTCATAGTTTTTCATCTCATTTCTGAAGAATGATGTTTTTGTGGAATATGATATTCTATAATGTTTACTTTTATTTCCATGACACAACTCCTATCTTTATGTTTATTGTGTTATTAAAAACTACAATATATGTTCTCTTATTCTTAATTTGAATGATTCTTATTTTGCATACTAATCCCACAAACAGTTTGAGAAATTATGGTGGTTAACAGTTTGACATTCTGAAATTATTTCTTGGTATAATTGCAGGAGATGATGCTGTTCAAGTGAAAGATAAAGCAGATGCCATACAGAGCAAGTTTAATGAAGTATCCCAGAGGTGCAATGAAAGACAAAAGCAGGCACTAGAAGTCTTGCCACTCACCCAGAACTTTCACAGTTCTCATGAACAGCTAGTTTTCTGGATGGATGAAACTGAAAGAATCTTGAAAACTTTGGAGTCCCTTAGTCTCATCACACAGGAGACCACAATAGCAGTAATAAACCTTTCTAATCAGTAGACTATAGACCTTTAATCAAATATCAAAGAACCATTATAAAATAAGAAATCTTTATGGCCAATGGTTCCTAAAATGCTTAATTATAAGAAAATAACTCAGTATAAAGTACTTTCTGAATAACACATACTAATTTGTTGCACAGTAACTTGGCTTGAAAGCAGATTATCATCTATATTAAAACCTATTCTGAAAATTTTAAGGTTGTAAATTCAGATCCATTTTATAAAAAAGGTAGTTTTTGACATGTTTTTCAATGTGTTAAAACTATTTTAGAAAATAGAAGTATATTTTATGAAAATAATATTTATTCATGAATTTTTTTTTACAGCAATTGGAGAAGGAAATTCATGAGTACCGACCTCTGGTAGAATCGGTTAGTTCGCTGGGACCACGTTTGTGTCAGATCTCACCTGGAGAAGGCTCACATTTGCTAGAGACCCTTGTCACACGTGACAACCGTCGCTATGATGCCATATGTGAACAAGTCCAGCGTAAAGCTGAGAGAATACAGTTATCTAAACAAAAGAATTCAGAGGTATGATTGTCTTCATTTTTAAGATAATTTTTCAAAAAGTTATGTTGTGTTAAAAGTATTTAATTTTATTTAAGTAGTGTTTAAATGTTTGAATCTATAAATGTCTAACATTTCTGCACTAATATGTGAACATCTTAATTGTTAGACTTGATGTCTCTGAAAATAAAGAAATGTGAATGGATGTGTTTTTAATGAAATATGTAGTATAATTCTTTCTTTTTCAGCAAAAAAAAATATTTTGTTGTTCTGTAATTTTGAATAATATTTTGGTTAAGTTTTGTGTTGATAAAACTGTGATTTTCTATTGTTACTTTCTTCATAGGTCTAATTTTTCATAACTTAACTTATATCACTTCCTTATTTATAAGTAAAGTAATCTCTGTAAATATCTTGTTGTATTTCATTTTTAAATTATGGTATTACAAGTTTAAGAACTTAACTGAGCAGGAGTTTTGTATCAACAAATGAGTTTAATTTGAAATATAGAATTTCCAACATTCTTCATCTAGGTTATGGCAGACATAGATGAGCTTTTGGAATGGTTCCAGGGCACTCAGCAACAAGTTCAGGATGCAGAGCCTCTGTATCCAGACCCTGATACTCTAACAGGCTTAGTCAAAGAACAGAAGGTTTGTAAAACTCTATAAATCTACATGGATTTGAGAAACTGTTCACAGTTTATTATTATAATTTAGTGGATGCCTGTGGATGACTGGTGTATTTTATCTTTTGCACATATGATTAGATAACAATGTTTTTAAACAAGAGTTGATATTGCTTTTGACCAGGTTGTGAATGAAGATGTAAGTGGTCAGAAAAGCCGTGTTCGGGACATTCTGGCTAATGCTAAGAAACTGATGAGAGAGATGTCAACAGAGGACTTGAGTCTCATCAGAGAAAAGGCTGATGAGTTGAAAGACCTCTCAAGTTGTGTATCCACCATGTGTATCGATCGCATGAGTGCCTTAGAACAAGCACTACCATTAGCTCAACACTTTTTTGAGACTCATGCAGACTTAATCCAATGGTTAGATGAGGCAGAGGCTGAAGCAGAGCTGTTAGAGACACCTACCCTCAATGTTCCTCAAATAAAACGTCAGCAGGACAAAACACAGGTAAGAGAAAAGGGCTACTCTAAAAATAGAAAATTCAATTTTACATGTAAGTTAATTTTCTAATTGGAACACTGATATGTTTTTTTTTCCATGAGTGTAGAATTCATAGTGCTGTGTATGTTATTGGGTTGAGTTAAACTATTACAATTTGATGTTAAGTATGAATATTACACCTAGTAATAGTATTATTATGTAATTTTGAGAATAATATTAGCTTACTATTAGGAAATCAATCAAATCCTGAACAGCAAATGAACTAAGAAAATGGAAATGTCCCTAGATGTTACATAAGTTTCTTAAAAATTTTTTTGAACTTTTCTAGGAGTAGACCTCTTAGAAATACCTGGACAATAGTCAAAAAATGAAAGATTACGACAAAATTAAAAAATATATAATCTTCTCCCTAAAGGAACTGCTGCAGTCTTTGAATGAACATAAACCTCTGGTGGACAAGTTAAACAAGACAGGTTCAGCTTTACTCAAACTATGTGGTGATGAAGAAGGGTCTAAAATCCAAGAGATAATGGACTCTGATAATTCTCGCTACAACAGTCTGCGTGGATTAATACGTAACAGACAAAATAAGTTGGAAGAAGCACTACAAGCTACATCCCAGGTAGGGATGTATCTAGAAATCTACCTTTTAAATTTGCAGTCTTTTCTGCTAAATGCACTAGATTATTTTTTACAGTTCATTGTGTTTTCAGAAAAAAGCATCAAGATGTGCTAAAGCACCAACTTACCTTATGTCTAACTATTATAAGGAGAACTGTTACCATTGCAAGATGTTGTCTATAGGAAATTGATTGAGAATTGCCTATTAATGAATCTACATGAAAGAAAGCCATACATATCTACACTTTCTGACCTTAGATAAACATCAACCCTCTTCCTTCATACACCCAACAACAAAGCTTGTTATTAATAATATATCATTACATATAATTTTGACAATTATCATCCCCTTCTTTCATATACCCAATAAAAAGCCTATTATTTCTCTCACATCCTTTCTGTGCAAGTCATTAGGTTTTCTTGTTTACATTTGAAATCTAATTAAACGACTTTACTATCAATGTATTCTGATAAAATTAGCATTATCATCCAACTTATATAAAAAGCCAGTTTGTGTCATGTCACATCACACTTGATTTCTTGAAATAGGAGGAGTCATAAAAGCCAAAATGCATTTATCCATATAGAATAGTTTGATTACTGTCTACCCATTATGATTTAAGTGACAGGGGAGCAAGGGGGCTGTGAGGGTGGGGGGTACTGTGAAACCTTATAAGTGTAGTGAGTGTTGGTATAGTAAGTCTAAAGTAAAGACATGGTGTGTAATCACCTAGACTAAAGCCAAGTGCATAAAATTTATCATGAAAGTAAAAATATCGATTCAATATTTTTGTTGCTAAGCAACATAACATAAAATCCATTGTTGGAATGTAGTGTTACCAAAATGCACTGGCTTTCCTATATATACTAATAGTTGTTAATCTAACTGATTTTTACCAATAATTATTCCATGAATATGCCACAACGGTGGTAGTGCTATGAAACCTTATAAGTGTAGTGAGTGTTGGTATAATCAGCCTAAAGTAGATATAATGTGGGATCACCATGTCTAGAGCCAAGTCCATAAAATTTATCATGAAAGTAAGAATATCGATTCAATTTTGAAATAATTTCTGAATTAAGCTATTTTCTGTTATATCACGAACGTTTTTAAAATTATTAAAAAAAATCTCTTTAATCAGTGGAGACTCTAAATTAAGAAATCAACAAATATTTTTCCACTTTTGTTGTCTTTACATTTCATTTTATACATTCAGCACATAACAGTATCAACAATGATCATAATTTTGATTGGCTCACAAATGAATTTACCAATGTTTGATTGCCTCAACTGCACTTTTCTGCCTTTTTATTGGTCAAGCTTGATTTCACAAAATTTATTTATTTCAGTTACTTGTGAAATGTGAGATTAAGGCATACAATGGGATGGGGGATGTTGTACTTGCCCTGTCATTTTTGACAGGCTATGTGTTAGTGTACATTATAATTCAAAGTTTCATTTTGAATTTACTTACTGATTAAATAATATTTTATTACAAGTTATAGCTTTAACAGTAAGTAAGTAAGATTTGTATTTTTTTAACAGTAAAGATTGAATTAGTATTAATGTTTTAGACAGTACTAATTCATTCTTTATCATTAAAACTTGTGTACTAATAAAATATTATAATCTAAAGTTTTATATTATATATAAAAATTCTTAAACTTTAGTTTTGTTGTCATGTGATGCATGAATGATTACAGATCTTAATGTCTTGTCTCTATTACTTGTATAAGAGTGTAAGAAATGAACTTTCAAGCTCATATCACAACCCAACTCTTTGAATTTATTAAGCATGTTATTGACAGTATTTTCATAATTTGGATGCTTATTGTTTCCTAAAAATATATCAACAACTTCTTTAAAGGCAATCCATGCTTCTTTTTCAACATTCCTCATTGTCCTCTCAAACTGTTCATCTGTTGTAGGCTTGCACGTTACATGAGTAAAAATAGCAGTCATCTCCATGGTTTCTAGGTTTACACCAGACCATTGGAATTTCAAAAAGGCAAAGACTTTTTCTTACCTTTAGTCTATTGTCTCAACTTTTCGACACAACCTGTGCAAACTTTATGCAGAGCCCATGATTTGTTTTAGTCCCCAAGTTTTATTCCAAAATATGTGTAATATGTTTTTTGATGAACTGTGTAATTTTTTGCCTTTGTTTCTTTACGATTTACCATAAATAAGACAGAATATGTTTGGATCATTCACGCACAACCTCTTGTTGCCATGATGATGAATAAATAATACTAAAAAGAAAAAATTAATGTCAAAGTGCACACACAAACAAATATTTTCCAGAAATGACATGTCATTCTTCCTGTTAACTTTTTGTGTATTAGCAGTGTGTTTCTCTTGGGTTCTAGAAAGATTGATAAGACTCGCGTCATGATTGGTCTAGAGAAATCTATGGCCAGTGGTTGTCAACATTTTAAGCATAACAAAATGTGACCCGATTTCAATGAAAATGATCCACGTATGTAGAAGTACATATAACGTGATAGACAAAAATGGATATCATTTTTGGATTCAGTGTACAGGAATTAGTGCAGAACATGTAAAAATTTCAAAACAATAAAACCATCACAGGCCTGTGTTGTTAGAAGTCTTAGTTATTTTTAGTAGATGTGCTAATAGTTGGAAGTTGTGGTATTTGTATCTCCAGTTTTCAGGCAAGTTGAATGTCAATATACAATTTTTTATTACAAGTTACGACTTTTTCAATAAGGAAGAATATGTTTTAAAACAGGTACAACATTTTGATCACTGGTGAGATGATTGCACCAGTGGTCAAAGCATTGAACATATTTAAAAAAATATTCTTATTTACTGTAAAAGCTGTAACTTGTAATAAAAAATACTTATAATCAGTAAGTAAACTCAAAACAAAGCTATTAAATAAATTTACAATGTTTAGTAACAGATGTGTATTTAAATGTCTAGTTTTCAGATAAGTTGGATGGTATGCTACAAGCATTAAGTACTACGGTAGACCAGCTGGGCAGTGCTGAACCAATTTCTGCTCATCCAGAGCGTATTGTAGAACAGATTACAGACAACAAGAATGTCCTTGAAGACTTGGCTAAACGATCCACGGCACTTGAAGCTGTCAAACGTGCAGCTGATGATGTCATTACTAAAGCTGGGAAAGACCAACCTGCTGTAGAAGGTGAATTTGGATTTTAATCTTATGAAAATAGGATGCAACAGTGAATCATTACTGTAAAGGGATACCTAATTCATTATTATTTTGCAGAGGCAACATATTGTGTAGATGGCTTAAATTAATTTACATTGTCAAAGCAAAGGTTTAGTAGTAACAATATGTCTGGAAAATGTATGATCACGTTCTTTAGAAATTTATATTTTATATATTATATTTATATTTCGAAATTTATATTTTTTATTCTTCACATGTAAACCTGAATTCTTTTTGTCATTTATACAATGAATTTTAATTTATGATATCAGTGAAATGCTATTACTAGTGTAAATATAATTGTAAACTCAAGCAATTTGTGTTGGTTTAGAATTTACTCATGACATCTTTGAACCTTCAGATATCCGACAGAAGTTGGACCGACTCAATGATTTGTGGGATAATATCCAGAAGTCGACAAAGAACCGTGGACGCTCTTTGGAAGATGCTCTAACAGTAGCTGAAAAGTTCTGGGATGAGCTTAATGCTGTAATGAAAGCTCTGAAAGAGCTGCAAGAAAACCTAAATGCCCAGGATCCTCCAGCCATTGAACCCAGTGCCATTCAGGAGCAGCAGGAAGCTCTTCAGGAAATCAAGCAGGAGATTGACCAGACTAGACCTGAAGTGGACCAATGTAGGCAAGTTGGTCAGGATCTGATGCAACTTTGTGGTGAGCCAGACAAACCTGAAGTCAAGAAGCATATCGAGGATTTGGACTCAGCCTGGGAGAATGTCACCACCTTGTATGCTAAGAGAGAACAGAACTTAGTGGATGCTATGGAGAAAGCAATGAGTTTCCACTTCACCCTCCAGGTTGGTCATTTTTAGAAGTTTGATGTTTGTATATAAGCCTTGAAGTCTTAATATTGATCTAGTATGTTATGTCTTCACCCTCCAGGTTGGTCATTTTTAGAAGTTTGATGTTTGTATATAAGCCTTGAAGTCTTAATATTGATCTAGTATGTTATGTATAAAATGAAATGTAAATATGATAATTTAACAGTTGAGAGTTTTTACAGTTTATGTCAATAATAGTTATTTATAATTAAATTTCGTAATTTCCCTTAAAATTAGTATTTTAATTTTCTATATATATTGTAAAATCACTTTCTACATTCTACTCTCTCAGAACTTGCTTGAATTCTTGGACAATGCTGAAGAGCAGTTTACCAACCTTGGGCCAGTCGGATCTGATATTGATGCTGTGAAGTCACAGATTGGTCAATTAAAGGTTAGTGTGCTTTAAAGCACATAATTTAGTTTTGTTTCCCTTTTTATTTGAAATGACAATAAAAATAATTACATTTAAAACTGTGTTATGACTGTCATTGTAGAAGAAATATTTGGTTACATCTCATATACTTGTTTAAATATTTCTTGTTAATACATGGCTAGATGTCACTATATACATTATAAAATATAATGAAATAGTTGCATATGTTTTTGCTTATATTACCTGTGTTTGTTATTATAGAATTGTGTGATAACATTATTTCTTTCTGGAACAATAGGATTTCAAGACTGAAGTTGATCCGCACATGATTGAAATTGAAGCTCTGAACCGACAAGCCCAAGAGCTGGTAGAACGCACATCACCAGACCAGGCCCTTGCTATTCGTGAACCATTAGCTGAGATTAATAGACGCTGGGATAACTTGCTGAGGGGCATTGTAGAGCGACAGGTGTGTTGCTATCATAATAAATTGGAAATTTTTCCAATTACATTTTGTTGAAACATATTTTCAGACTTCATTGTATTATAAGTTTTGCTGAGTAATGTAAATTTCACAATTAAATTCTGTTGGAGATATATTTGATAAATTGTTAAAAACAAATAGTGAAACCAGATGAACAGCACTTAGTTGTATTAAAACAATGATAAAAAACATTCATAATTAAAATAACATTTTTGGTTATTCTAATATAATCCATTTTAATTTGAACCATTGTTAAATAATGTCATTAGAGTTAGCAAACAGAACTCCATAATTCTGTACTGTGTTTAAAATTGTCAAGTATCAAGCTAAAAGCTCTGTATAAAGCAAATCAGGGGTATTTACATTAGGATTGCTCACAAATGAGTTAATAAATTAAGATGCTTCAACATAGTGTTTAAAACTGTCAAGTTGAGTAAAAAGTGGATTTATTTGGAAAGATTTCTGACACAAAACATCCAGTAAATTAGAATATTCAGTTAGGTTTCGTAGTATTAAAAGAAGAAAGTATCAAAAGAAAAGCTTAACAAGTAATATTCATTTCTTTACAGCAAGAGCTAGAAAATGCACTCCTTAAGCTCGGTCAGTTCCAGCATGCTTTGGATGAACTCCTGTCTTGGATCACTAGAACTGAAAGAACCTTAACTGACTTAAAGCCTGTTGCTGGTGACCCTCAAGTTATTGAGGTGGAGCTAGCTAAACATAAGGTAAAGTGCATAGTTGTGAGCTGTTTTCTGAATTTTCGTTTGAAACTGATGAGGTTTAGAAATGGTGAAATGAAAAACTAATTTTCTAGTAAACATTTGTAATAATAGCTCAGAAAATTGTTTTAATTTTATATCTATCACAACATCAGTAAATTTTTGATGATTTGTTTTTGTCATGATTTGGTACTCGTGATTTTATTGTGAAATTAAACTCATGAGCACCAAATTATGACAGAAACAAACCATCAGAAATTTATTGATGCATAAATGAACAAATCTGTTTAATATTGTTTTATCTATTCTCTCAGGTCTTAGTCAATGACATTCAAGCTCACCAGAGCAGTATAGACACCATTAATCGTGTAGGCCATCAGTTAGTTGACACAGACCATGGAAGCGAAGATGCTAATGTCACTCAGAAGAAAATGAATGATTTGAACATCAGATGGCAACAACTTCAAGATAAAGCTATTGAACGACAAAAAGAACTTGAAGCAGCATTGAAAGAGGTAAATTTATGAATATTGTCCACACTGTTAATATTTCCTTTAGTATTTGAAACTCTTTAAATGAAGTAGTAAAAGTATTACTATTGTTAAGAACTTTATGCTGCTTGAATATTGTCATTGTTTTTAGTTACACTGTGATTTTTATAATAACAATACTATTGTTCACATTCAGTTTACAGTAACAGTGTTTTATAATTGGGTATGAGCATACATTAACTGTGTTGTATAACTGATTGTGAGCATACGTTAACTGTGTTTTATAACTGGTTGTGAGGCTACATTAACTGTGTTTTATAATTAATTGTGAGCATACATTAACTGTTTTATAATTGATTGTGAATGTACAGTAAATTTATTTTATAAAAGATTGTAAATGTATGGTAATTTTTATAATTAGTTTGGTTATACAGTATCTTTTCAAATTGAATATAAATCTACAATAATGATTTTATAATTGGTTGGGATGTGCAGTAATTTTTATAATTGTTTGGAAATCTGTAGTAACTGCTTTATACTTAGCTATGCTTGTTCATAGTTGTATGTATACAACAACTGTTTTAGAGAAGGTTGTAATAATTTATATAATGCATCACCTTGTCTCTGGCCATGTTGCAATGTATTTCAAGTGTGGTGATTTACAAGAGCAGGTAGCACTTTTAGGAAGGTTATCCACACAAGTTACTCCACAACAGCTACCAGTCATTCACAGGAGGTAATGAAGAAAGTTATGCAGTTTATAACTGGAAGTATCAAAAGAACAGTGGTCCATTACAGCTAAAATAGAAACATCTGTTGGAACTGTTAACACAATCATTCACATGGATTTAGGGTCTAGAAAAGTGACACAAGCCATTTTTACAAGCTTTTCCCTAAGCAACTAGCCAGTTGAAAAACAGACTGTTAAAAGTTGTGTGAGTAGTACCTGGAATGTTACAAGTGAAAGTATTATGTCATATTTGATGAAGCAGTTGTCCCCTTAAATGTCTGCAGAAGTTTGGATGACTTAATGCCATACTGTTGAAGAAACAATGTTTCAAAAATGGCACAGAGCAGTGTTTTGCACGTGGTTGTGAGTACACAGTAACTGTTTAATGGTTAACTGTGAGAACACAGTATCTGTTTAATAATTGGTTGTGGGTACACAGTAAGTGTTTTATAATTGTTTGACTGTTTTATAATTTATTGTGTGAATACACAGCAGTTTCATTTAACAATTGATTGTGAATGTGTGGCAAGTGTTTTGTAATTGGTAAGGAATGCATTATTTTTGGTTGTTTTCAATAGGCTGTAGCCTTCAATCAGGAGATTCAGGACCTTCTACTGTGGCTTAGTGATGTCGACAGCCAGCTGGCTACTTCAAAACCTGTTGGTGGTTTACCAGAAACTGCTAAAGAACAACTTAACCGCTTTATGGTAGTTAATTCCTTATAGTTCAAGATATTGTTTTTTAATTCCTTCTGTAAAGACATTTATTCTCCTGGTGATATTGCTGTAATGTCAGTATACATAGTTTTTATTGTATATTCTTATTTGTAGTGTAAACTATGCACTTTCTCATTATGATTAACTGCCAAAATTGAAAAATATTTCTTACATGTAATTTGTTTCTTTTAAGATTAAAAAAAATTCAGAGTTTCAACCAAACTATATTCATTGTACCTCAGATCATGGTTATTTAATCAAAATGCATTATTTTTTTACAGTTCTGTTAACATTGTTTTATGTATTGACTATGCTTTTTTGTAGTTGCTTGTGCAGATTTCTTGTAACAGTACAAGATTCTACCTGAATTATTACTAGAGTGCATTATATTTTTTTTACTTGAAATGACCTATTGCATAATTTTGTCTGCATTGTAGGAGTTGTATAATGAACTAGACTCGAATCGTCACAAAGTGGAAACAGTTTTGCAACAAGGACAGGATTACTTAAAACGAACAAATGAAGATACAACTACAAATCTTCAACATAATCTTAAAATGCTGAAACAACGTTGGGACAGTGTCCTTAACAAAGCAAATGACAGAAAGGTAAGATGGATAATTTAATCTGTAAATAAGTGATTGATTAGTATAATGAGCGGAAGAATTTTCCGTAATTTGAAACTTAGATAGATCTGTAAAAAAATGATCTATTTTGGTACAGTACATATTGATTTTTGCAATTAGCTGAAGATTTTCTTATGCATTGGAGCTTCAGTACTTCTGTAACATAACATATCTGTTTTGCACACAAATGTTTAAACCCCAGCCAATTAAACTTAAATGTTTTCCTTGTCAGTATGTTTAGTATTATTTCTACTTCAATATAGCTTGTGTGTTTGGAGTTTATTCCAGAACTCTGAAGTAGTGCTTTCATTCTTTACAGATTAAGTTGGAAATAGCTTTACGAGAAGCCACGCAGTTCCATGAGGCACTGCAGGAGTTTGTGGATTGGCTTACAAATGCTGAGAAGTACCTTACAAGCATGAAACCTGTTAGTCGAGTGATGGAAACTGTTATGGAACAAATTAAGGACCACAAGGTTAGTGTTTTATTTTCACACTGCAGTGCATCAGTTGGTTTCAGAATATTTAATTACTAAAATATTAAAGGACCTGATGGGTTCTTATTTCGTGATTTCAGAGAATACACTTCCTAGGATGTTCTTGAATAAAGATTTTCTTCCTGGACAGTAATAATGCTTAAAAAAACTACCAAAAAATAAGAAAAAATTATCAATTTGGAGAGAGTAGATATTTTTTAAATAGTTTGATGATGTTAAAGCTAGCTTTGAACAATTGAGAGAACAATATATAGGTCATTTCAAAGAGATGTGGGTTCCTAGTAGAAACCGCTTGTAACTTATCTGTTTATTTCTTTCTGGTCATAGAGTTTCCAAAAAGACCTGGGTTCACACAGGGAAGTGATGTTAAACTTGGACAAGAAAGGTACACACTTGAAATACTTCAGTCAGAAACAGGATGTCATCTTAATTAAGAACCTACTTATCAGTGTCCAGCATCGCTGGGAGAGAGTGGTCTCTAAGGCTGCTGAGAGAACTAGAATGTTAGACCATGGATACAAAGAAGCAAAAGAAGTGAGTTCAGTTGCCTAAACACAAACCAAGTGAACTGTGATTAAATCATTGATATGAAAAAAGTGTGGAAGTTTACTCTAGTTAGAGGCATATGAAATCTTTTAATTGTATTGCAGACCTTAAATGTTTCAGTTTCATAATGTCATTAAGAACTATAGAAAACTCATATTACCAAAATTATGTTTGTAGTTGTAAAAATTTCAAAATAAGTGCTAGAAGATACTTTTATCAGTGTAGTTAAAAAGCTCTCTCATGAACTTTGTTCAAACTAGTGCAATTTTGTTGCTAGAATCATACTCTATCTTGTACTTTTGTGGATATTTTATGATATTATGTGTTTTTTGACAATACAAAATTACATCCTCTTTATATGGAGGACATTGTTTCTTACTTCATTATTAAGCTGTAAGTTGTGACTACATATTGAATACCAGATAGTAAAATCAGTATGAGTGCTTTATAAAGGTAGTAGTCAAAGTCAATTAACTCAGTCATCACAAATGGTTTGAATGTGTATATATAGTTCTATGATGCATGGAGTGAGCTGATCTCCTGGTTAGATGAGGCTAAAGCCACTCTCGACAGTCTTACTCACATCGGAAAAGATCCGGATAAGATAAAGCAACTTTTAAACAAACACAAAGAGTTCCAGAGAGCTCTGGGAGCCAAGCAGTCCAAGTATGATACAACAATGAAAATAGGTCGTATCTTAAAAGACCGTTGCCCCAAGAGTGACCTTCCTGGTCTTCAGGAAATGATTGATGAATTAAAGAACAAATGGAATGCAGTATGCAACAAGTCTGTTAACAGGTAGGTTGAAATATTTTACTTAAAAATGTGTGTGAAAATCTTTTGATGAACAAGGAGTAAATTAAATCAGTTGTCAAGTAAAATAACTAAATTGATATAATGAGCAATTAAAGACTACAAATTACATGTTAGAGGTTTCTGCTAGGGACCTTAAAATGAGCTATAACTGAGTCTTCTTGAAAAGCTTAACTGTGCAAGAACTTACATGTGAGATTGTTACCTTTTATAAATCAGTTCTGCAGGAAATGACTAAATTAATTAAGATAAATCCTTTTTGATTAGTGTTGAACTTGAAGTGTTAATAAACATTTTGAGTAGTCTAACAGAAAGTATATTGTCTAAAACATTATTTCCAAGGATTGGCTTTATGTGATAAGTATTATGTGTTTCCTTGTCCACCAGACAAAGAGAATTGGAAGAAGCTCTCCTGTATTCTGGTCAATTCAAAGATGCTGTTGTGGCATTGTTTGACTGGTTGGACCGAGCTAAAGGAATCCTAGCTATTGAGCAACCTATTCAAGGTGATCTGGACACAGTTACCTCACTTGTTGACCAACACAAGGTTGGTGAAATTTTGATTGGCTTATATTGCTTATGTTATGCTGTTAAATTCTAACCAAAAAAAGTTTTAAAATGACATATAATTTTATAGAACACTTACTTTTTCTTGTTTTTCCAGACCTTCCAAAATGAGCTGCAGAACCGAGCTAACAACTTGGAATCTGTCCGTCGAACAGCTGGTGGACTTCTGCAGACTGCAACTCCTGAAGAGATGCAACATATTCATAGCCAAGTGAACCAGCTTGATGAGAAGTGGGAAGAACTCATCAGACTGAGTAATGAGAAACAACAAAGATTGGATGAAGCCCTTCAAAAGGTGGAATATTCTATTGAAAAGTTCACTATTTCTTTATCACTGAATATTCTAACATTATGTTTAATATTTTTTTATACTTAAGTTTTCTATGTAGCTCTTTGAATGAGTACTAGGACAGTTAAAAGTTAAGTGAAAGGACATATCCTTAGCCTTTTAAAGCTGCTTCACAAGATACTATTACTTATAATTAAACTGTTTACCAATATTATCAAATTCTTTCTTTTTTTTTTTGCTATAAAGGAGATGCCTCAAAATTTTTAATGCTCAGAAAAGGTTATATGGTCTAACGGTTAGGTTTTATTTCATAGTGTTGTATTTTTATTAATTAGTCACTTGCACATTAAACAGTATAGGCTTGCGCTGCTAACCTGTTTACTTTTGAATATATCAAAAATAAAAGATAAATTCCTTCACCAGGCTGAGCTACTTCACAAGTCAGTTCACATTCTCTTGGAGTGGTTATCAGATGCAGAGATAAAACTGCGGTTCACAGGACCATTACCAGATGACGAGGAGACCATTCGGCAACAGATCATTGAACATCAGCATTTTTTGGACCAACTGAAAGAACAAGAAGATAACAAAGACAAGACGTTAGTGCTAGCTCAAGAGATTCTACAGCACTGTCATCCTGATGGCATCACCATTATTCGACACTGGATCACCATCATCCAATCCCGTTGGGAGGAAGTAAGTACACAAACAAAATCATGCTTTTGATAATCTGTGAGTAATATAAAGACCTTGGTATGTTATATTAAAACAATTGTGGAGCCTCACCATATAATCACATGGAAAAAAGTTATGCAACATAGTTTCTATTGAAAGTGGCTCTGCCATAAGGTTGTTATATCCAAAGAACTCACTTCTCCCTTAATCTTTTCATAATCTACGTAATGTACAAAGACTACAGTTACCAGTGACTGTTTCGACATTCCAATGCACACAAATCCATAAGTGCTGCATCTGGTGTGTCTTTGTATGGAATAGCATGAATACCATTTCATTAACTGCTTGAGGTATGTGATGATTGCAACTTGTGTACATGTATCTTGTGCCACTTTTCCAGATGGAGATCCTTTATGATCATATTTCATACTATTTCCCGTACACTGAATATATTTTGTCACTGACTTTTGGTATTTTTGAATTTTCACCTGTTACGAGATGCCACACGTTTCTTAGTATGGCAGGAGTATGAATTGTTGCAGGTCTATTTCTAGATGATCCTGGTGTCCCAAGTTCATCCATATTCCTTTGTTTTTCAATTCCATTAAGTAGATATACCTGTGTTAGAAATTTTAAGTCCCCAATTTAAACAAATCTTCATGACCTGAGTGTCTGAATATTTTGTATCAGAAAGGGTTGTTATTCCCAAAAGCTATTAATTTCTGGGAGCATCACACTACCTAAAATATCACAACCAGTGTCAAAATGTAGTTCTGATAAATTTTATTCCACCACGACTTTATGTGGTTGTCATATGACTTTCTGATTTGCATATTTCAAAATCGTTTTAGCTGAACATACTTAACCTTGTATTAACATGGTTGTGTATGACTTTCTGATCTCATTTTGTAATTATTTTATTTTGCTAAATTGAAATGTTGCTTTCCATTCATAAAGGTATTCATACTCATAATTCTCAGTGATATTTATGTGCTAAAATGCACTCTGGTCTCACTTGTTAATTATTTAGTTTTACCAGATTGAGATATTACTTTCAGACATTGAAATATTTGTATTGTGTATTTTTTGAGTTATATAAATGTGGTGTTAGATGAATCACTGTTCTCACTAAGCAGAATTCAAAATCCGATTAGAACATAAAAACTATTAATGCAGTTTCTTTTAGTGTTAAATAGAAAATGAACATAATCCGTAGCATATGAAACTCTTCAAAATATAGTTTTCTCTCTTAATCTTATTAACTCATTAAAATTTGTATTTAGATACATTTGTCACATTATCTATGTATAAAAGTTTTGTATTACACGTACTTCTACTATGTTTATAAGCTTTAATACATTGTACACTTAAGCTCCCTACCACCTAAAAGTTAACCCTTTCGTGATGGGTCACGGGTGAAGGGCCATGTCATCTCGTTTGTTGATTTGCATTCAAAACTTTATTGAACTAATATTTCATGAATTTGTGTCAATATCTTTGGTATCAAACTGTAGATTAGAATTAAAATTTTAGTACTATATATTACTCAATTTCTTAATTTAAAAGCAAATATATAAGAAAACAGATAAACATTGAGACACGTGGTATGTTGAATGCAACACTGGTTCATATTAGATGTTTGTGAAGTCAAAATACTAAGTCTATACTTTCATACGAATTAGAAACTCAAATTACTGATATTGACAAGTTAGAATATATAGTAAGAGCCTCTTATCCTTTCAGTTTGCTAAGATATTGCTCATGTAATAAACCAAACACAGTGTCACCCCGCTCACCTCTTTCCAATTTTGGAAACTCTCCCTTATATCCACTTACTTCTATATATGACATGAATAACCAATCAGAAGCCCAGAATGTCTCCCTAGTGGCTCTCTCAGCCGTTTTAATTCTTAAGATGCCATTTCTTTCTTTTGAACCAATATTTCAACAAGGTAGGGTGTCTTTAGTCTGCTGAAAATTTCATATTTTTTGGAATAAAATACATCTTAGTTACTAAGCTTGATAAATTATTAATGTAGTCATTTCTGATTTTTAGTTATTCAAATCTATATATAAAAACCTAAAAAAAATATTTTGTTTCATATCCTCCACGTGCAAAATTTTTAAAGGCTTAGCAACCTACGTCAAGCAGCAAACATGTACAAATGTCGTAACTAGAAGAGATAATTGTTTGCTTTACTTTAGTTACTGTTCTATGTTTTAAGAAAAATAATTTTAAGAACGTATTTCAGAATAGCAATAATATATATACATATATAATGTATAATAATTGAAATGTGACTGTATTTTACAAAATACTAGTCTACTAAAACACAGCAAAGGCAAGTTACTTTATACAGACAAAAGGTCAGTGTTATGTTATTTGATATGGTAACATGAGTGCATGTGAGCCTCGTCATTGTAACTTCTCTATTGTTAGCCAGGCACGGCTGAAGGTCAATATAATAAAAATAATAAATATATATTAATGTATAATGTTATGAGATTTAAGCTATTCAGTCTAAACATATATGTTTTCATGTTATAATTTGTGTTAATTCTAGATTGAAAGAAGCAAAATTTATACTTATTTCCTCATTTTTTTTATGGTGGTTGCAAGATCAGTCAAATTTACCAAACCTGTACAGGGATTAATTACTGAAAATAACAGATAAAATTTAAAGTTTTTTTTCTGAAAAAATGTTTGATAACTATCTGGACATCATAAAGGTTTCTCATGTGAAATTTCAAAATTTTCTGATGCATGAAAGTATTTTTAATCATAAAAAGAATATTACTTTGCATAATAAATAGGCAACATGCGAAAAGAAAAAAATAGACATGAGAAAAACATTTTACGTGTGAAAGCATTGTGATGTTTACAGATAATCTGCCAAAATTCGTTAACATTCACTTACTAATTTAAAAGTTATAGCATGAAAACTATAACAAGCACAAAATGGTTACGAGGTCGGTCCAAAGGACTGAATCCATGCTGAAAGAGTTAATAGTTTTGCAAAATATAGCATCTAAACGTGTTTATCCCACCACAAACTCTACACCATATATTCCAAGACAGTGACATACCTATTACACCATTTAAATGTTTATATCTCTACAAAAAGACACCTGGACTATACATCACATATCTACATCTTTACAAAATTAACCCTTCCTTATGTGAATAATCCTACAAATAAATGTTTGACTTTCTATCAAACAGATCTATGTCTGGGCAAGACAGCGGGATCAGAAGCTACAGGACCACCTTCGTTCATTGAGAGATATTACAGACCTTCTAGAAGAACTGATGAAATGGTTGCTTGGTGCTGAAGCCACTTTGACAACTTTAGAAGCTGAGCCTTTATCTGATGAAGTGCCAGTTTTGGAACAACTGATTACAGACCACCAGGTACTTCAAATGTTGTGTAAATGTATTAACAAGCCACTAAGTACTCTAAATTTAAAGTATAGGAGTTTTAGCAAACCACAAGGTGTACTGTACACATAGAATATCAATATCCTAAAAATTATCAGGCACTGCAAATATTGAGTATTAGTCTAAAAAAAAACACCAACCAACACTGTACATGCTGAGTATCAGAGTATTAACAAACTACCAGTATTAGTGTTAACTAGTACAAGAAAAAGAGTACATATTTAGTATTAATGTATTATACTACCACATATTATAAGTGTTTAGTATTTAAATATGAACAGTTCAGTGTTGCAGATATGGAATGATTTTGACTCTAAGTCTTTAATAGAACTAAAGATTGTTTTAGTTAGTGATAATAGACTTAGTTTGAAGCAAGAAGATAAAGTAAAAATTCTATTATAAGCATATGTAAATATTAGTCATAGTGTAGTTGTTTTTCCAAAGCTATTGGAACATAAATAGTTTACGACAGTCAGTCAGTTGTGATGTTTGCAAATTCTAATTAGTTTGTGATTGGAAGTTTCTTATTGTCGGATATCATAATTTTCATGCAGGATTTCATGGCAGACATGACCAAACGTCAGCCAGAAATCGATCAGATCACAAAAGCTTTCTCCAACAAAAGACAACCCTCTAAACAATCTCACCACCCACCACACCGTGTTAAAGGTGGGAGACATGAAGATCGAAGACCAAGCCGTGGGGTGGGAGCTACAGGTCCTAAAACATCAACACCATCGTAAGTCATCCAAACATGGTTGATTGACTACATATTACACTGCATGTACAGTTTCATTATAAGAAGAAAAACAACATTTGTGTAAACATCTAAGTATTAGTAACTGAGTAGTGTATATTATAGTTTAAGATTTGTTTAAAAAAAACAACTTAATTTCTTTTTTGTTTTTAGAAAACCATATTCTGACCCTGAAATCAAGAATCCCCATGCAAGGGATTTGCTAGACAAGTGGAGAAATGTCTGGCTACTAGCAATGGAACGCCAACGCAGGTTACAAGACAAACTTAATTATCTGAGAGAGGTAAGGTCACCTTACACTACAGTAAATTCTGGTTTTAATAATTTCTCTATGTGATTAAATAATTTTCTGTTATATGTTTAACATGTGTCCCTCAATACACACACACTTTTGAAAAGATGGAAAAGCTTTAAAGGTCCTGTGAAGTTTTTTTTTCTGTATGTGTTAATTCTGAAAAATTAATTATCCAAATGGGGCAACTTTTTTAATTTACTGAACTGAGATTATACTGGAATGCTCATTTCTATTGAATTTGAAATAAAAGTAATACAAATATATGTTGTTGCTCATGTAAATCACAGTTATTAAATTATTTTTACACTTATACATATTTTAATTGTAATGGACTGAAGTTGAACTTCTTTTTTTTTAGCTCGAAAGGATTAAAAATTTCAACTTTGATGAATGGAGACGAAGAGTAAGTGAAACTTGAATCTTCTGATATTCTTTTATAATGTTAACAAACACAAATTCTGTTACAGAGGAACTTTAGAGAAGGTATTATAAAGCTATAGCCATATTAAGTATCTTTATTGGTTTTAGATTAATCATTTGTTACTAACCTTTAATATTTCTTTAGAAAAATTTGTTTTCAACAAAATAACTTTTATTGTTTCAGTTCCTAGGCTGGATGAATAATAAGAAGTCCCGTATCATGGACCTGTTCAGAAAAATTGACAAGAACAATGATGGAAGAGTTACAAGAGCAGAATTTATTAATGGCATACTGAAATCAAGTAAGTTTCTGTTTTTTGTTATTTTTATGTAAGAATTTTAAAGTTAATTTTAGTAAGCTTTTAATCAGTAGTTTCTGATATAAGTATACACATGAGTCATGAGTGGATTGTGACTTAAAATATGTTTTAAAACATATTAAAAGCATATTTAAAACATGCAATTTGCTAATTTGTATACCATGGATTTACAAAGGTTTAGATATATCTGTGATAATCATTAAATTTGTGAGTATATGACAAGTTTGATTAAAATTCAATATTTTAAGTTATATGAAATTTTTTTTCTCTAACATTCAGAATATTCAGCTAAAGTTATGCAAAATTTAGTAAAATATATAGCCATAAGGGGTGCCATGAAGAAAACATGTCTGCGATGGTACTTTTAAGATGTAAACATGCCAATTTAATATTCATCATTTGTATAAAATGTTGTCAAAAAACCAGTGAAAAATTAACACTTATGTTTTCACTAGTATGTGTAAAACAGTTAATTCAACTACTTTATTATTACTGTATACAAATAAACTTGACATTAAAATGTAGTTAATAAATCACGTTTTAATAATATGTAAAATTTACATTCTTAATTTTATAAGGAAATATTTAAAAAATCCTCAGTCTCCCCTAATATAAGATCCTCCGTTTTCTCTAATTTATTTACCACCCCTCTAAAAAGTATGGAATCTCATGTAAATTACTCATTGTAATATAGGTGTCACTCAGGCAAAGCATAATTTTTATAACCTTCAATCTTATTTGTCTACTGAACTGTAAACTAGAAAATCAGACCCACTTGCCATGCCCACCTGTCACATCCTCTCTTTCAGATATTGCCAACAGTTCTCTGATATTTTATACTATATGATTTATAACTAATAGAAAGCCAAAGTTTTAATGTATCAAGTGATGTATTATATTACATTTTTTTCTGTATCAAGTATTATCTATATATATTTCATTGTTTGGTTTTAAATTTTTTCTTATGGGAATCACGCCAACAAGCTTAGCTGAATTTTTAAAGGCCCTTATTTCATAGTTAGAAAGCCAAAAAACATTATGATAATTATAGGATATTGTTTTGCATTTTTAGGTGTATTACTTAATTAAATATAAAATTATTTAGTGCAAGAGTACCTTTAGTAGGGTTAAGTGTCATCAACAGTCGACATCAAAAAAAAAGACAGGTAAGTACTGTATTTCTTGCTTTTCAGGTGTATTCTTTATTTATTTTTATAAAAGTAACTAAAATGTCAAAATTAAAAACTTAACAGATTAGATTAGGTAATGAAAACAAAAAAAAATCTTCATGAGGTATGCTTGTGAGCATATGTTATATCATTCAGTACAGTAACTTGAGCTGCACATTTGCCAATTGATTTCCAACTTGGGTGGTTAGTTAGATACTGTCCAAGGGTCAATAAAATCAAGTATAAGCTTTTTAGGATAAACAATTGTAGTTTTCTATTACAATCTGCAGTCATTCTAGAAAGAAAAAAAAAGAGTGATTTAGATTTATTTCCTAATTTAGTATAGTGGTTACAAGGTCAATCAAATCGACTGACTCCATATAGAGTTAGGGTAGAGAAAATATCAGATAAGATATAAAGTTTTTCTGAAGAAATATGTTTGATATTTAGGAGGTTTTAGTGATTACACAATTTTCAGTTGAAAAAAGTATTTTTCATCTTTTTTAAGATTAAAATCACTTTCCTTTTAGAGCAGTCAATACTCTGACAACTTTTAATACAAATTCTGATTTTTTTGTCTGTAATATTTACTGAAAGCTTGCCAAATTTCGTGAAGATACATTAAGTACTATCAGAGTTATAGTGTGGATACCTTCATGGTTACATGGTGATTACAAAGTTGTGTAAAATAAAAGGGCCTGTTGCAAAAGGGTTAATGGATTTATACCTTTTTATCTATTGATTTTAAGTATTCTTATTTGGAGTTAAAGAAATTGATTTGTACTTGTTTTTGAACTTTTGTTTAACACTTGTAACATATTTCCTTGAATTTCTAAACTATTATATTTACTTTCTGTAAAAGAATTTCCAACAAGTCGTCTTGAAATGGAGCGAGTTGCTGAAATCTTCGACATAAATGGAGATGGTTTTATCGATAACAAAGAGTATATTGACACACTTAGACCAGATAGAGAGGTATAGTGTTTTATTTGATAACATAAGGTAAATTTGACATCTTTACACTTGGCAGAGAGTTAACAAACACTGTACTGATACCTTTACATTGGAAAGTTATAGCAAAGTGCATGTTCATTTCTACTACTTTTCTTTCTTGCTCTTCATACACTAATAGTCTATATGAAACTATAAATTATGAAAACTGCTATTTGATCTATCCCATTCTCAATGACTTATTAATTTAACCAACTTGTATCCTTAAATAATTTTGAATTTAATAACAAACATAACATTCAGACTAATAATACTGTCATGTAATAGTATTGAAAGAGGGGAGGGGCTTTGACTTTGATAATATTTTAATGAATAATATTGAAAGACAGTTGTTACAGGGAAGCACTGTAAAAACTAATGTAGAAATGTTATGTTAATAATATTTTGCTTATTTGAACAGCCAGTATTGAATCACTTCAAAACATTTACACTTCATAACTCTAGGGATAACAAAGATCATTTTTGAGATCAGCGCAGATCTGAAAATTGTTTTTTAAAAATCTCTCATGAAACTTATTTATAGTTTATTGCCAAGAGAATGGAATACAAAAAGGCAGAAAAATTAGTTTTTATTTTTGCATGAGAAAAAATAAATGATTAATTGATATGATCCAAACAATTTATGATGTCTCCACCGGAACAACAGCTGATTTCTGTTGCATTGTAATTGTCCATCTTGCTTACCAAAAAAGCCTGACAATTATTATTTCTTATTAGTAATAACATAGGGGTCTCTGTGTTGAAATTTTAAACTTGTTCTTTTTTTTTTTCTCTCTTTTTTTATTTTCATTCTCACTATCCCTTTTTTGCATCTTATTCCCATCTTTTAATATACTGGAAATCACTGTCATACCTTCAACTTTCCAATTCAAAGCCAACTTAATTACTTCTATCTTGTCAGGGTAGGCAGGCTTAGAAACCCTTTAATGTCTCTAAAGATCACTAGATTTCACAACTTATATTTTCTTTTCACTCTAAAATCACTTGAAAAAGGAAGATATACCTTTTGAAAGTGTTAAGGTTTCTTGTCTTGCGATTTAACAATGTTTCAGTGTTATACAAGTTCTTCGTATTGTACAGCATATACTGATACCATACCATTTCACAGAGGTTTGTTAAATGGTATATATAGTCCCTGGCATTGGACATCTGTAATTTTGAATGAATTATTCATTAAATATACATCTGATATGTTATCTTAAAAAATAAATTAGTAGCCCATTGACAAGAGCAGTACAGTCACTGTGATCTATGCTAGTTAAACATTTTTAAACGGTTGAATGGTATTCAACATATAATCTTTTGCTTGTATAGTCTTCACTGAATAACAAGATTGTATGTATGTACGTAATCAGACTTAGATTTAAATTTGGTAGACATATGTAAAATACATAACAAAAAAATTCTGTTAATTTTGTTTAATCACTTGAATTTTGTTAATTTGAAAATTAATCACTTTCAAAAACTTGGTTTCTTTTTAGGTAAAAACACTGAAAAATTGTATTCTTTGTAGTCTTATTAATATACACTCTTGGTTCCTAATCCCAGAAGATTTATCATAGTGAACATATAAATAGCATTTTTTTTGTTCAAGGGACGTCCAAAAACTGATGCTGAGAAAATTCAGGATGAAGTTCAGAGACAGGTAGCCCAATGCTTGTGTGTTCACAAGTTTAAGGTCTACCAGGTCGGTGAAGGCAAATATCGTGTAAGTATGATTATTTTTATAGCTTTATCTTTATTTGAAACCATTTCATAATAGCAAAAACCTGTTTAATTTTTTAATCACTGGTTTTTCTAAAGGAATTACCTAATCAGAATACATTTTTTGATGTTACCAGTGTTGAGATAATCTATCTTTTTGTTCTAGTTTGGTGAATCTCAGAAGTTGCGACTGGTTCGTATCTTGCGCAGTACCGTGATGGTACGTGTAGGGGGTGGTTGGGTGGCACTTGATGAATTTCTTGTGAAGAATGATCCCTGCCGAGGTAATTACTATTCATTTATTGTTCTCTGTAAAGTTAATTCCGGAAAAAGATTAATGAAATGGAAATACATGACTTAAAAAACATATCGTAGATCAATATCATACATTCTGAACAAGTATATTTGACATTGTTGTATTTGTGGTGAATTACAATAATCCAAACATTATTATACTTGGTTGTTCACTTTACTCTACATAACTATTACTTTCATACTTTTTATTATGAAAAATAATTAATTTCAATTTTTATCCAGTTATTTACTTAAACCATAATTTTACAATTTTATTTTTAAAATTGAAGTTTTATTTAACATTTTTTGTTTTCAGTTTGTGTGCTTTAAAAATGCACCTTTTTCCTACTAACAAATCTTTACATTGTTTATTTCATTACAAGATAAGCATTTTCCATTTAGTACTAATAATCTGATTCATACTGTTCTTATGACATACAAAAGGACACATATTATGTAACAAATTAGTGAATGATCATCTATAGCAGTGTGGTTCAATTAACCAGTGGTAAGAAATGCCAGTGAGTGCTTTATGTATGCATTCTGGTTTATTTATACCTTTTTTTTTATGTATCTGTTCTGTATCGTCACTACATACTTGTCTTGTTCTTATTTATTTATTCTCTTCTTCTTTTTCATGTTATATTGTCATAAATTTGTTTGGCTTGCACTTACATGTTGTATGTGTCATATTTTCAAGAAAAACTTGACCAATTTGTACTAATTCATTCTTCTGTGTATTTTTGTTTTTATATTCTTGTCCAACTGTCAATCATTCTAGTAAACAATGGGTAATTTTTGGTGCAGATGAAGCAGGCCAATAGCATTATAATCACTAACTTTGCTTACTTCCAACATGGCTTTCCCAGGAGTAGAAAACATTAATTTTTTCCAAAAGAATTAATTTTGTTTTTGTAGTAAATGTTATAACAGGATGATTTTTTTGTTTGTAAAGAAACATTTTTAATGTTGAATTCCTGCATGAGCATTTTGTTTTGTCTATTTTGTTTCACAATCACCTGCATGGCACATTTTTTTGTTATGTTTGCTACCACAGCCAAGGGACGCACCAATGTTGAGTTGCGGGAACAATTTACTCTAGCTGAGGGGGTCAGCCAATCCATGTCTCCATTCCGAGCCAAGCCCAGCTCTAATGCATCACAGTCCTCCCATAGCGGATCTTCCTTTGGCCGCTCAGGCTCAATCCCATCCACAGGGCCCATCACGAAGGTTTGTTTATCACCCGTTACAATGACACTTTCTGGAGTTATGTTTGGAGGAAGAAATCACCAAGTTCGACAGCTACTCAAAATTTGACTGAACATTCATCCTATGTATGCCAACTAAAAACACTCATTCTAGGAAACATCAGAATTAATACAAAAATATTTGAAATTATTGCTCTCCAAACTTGACCTCAGAAGTCTCCTTAATTACTGTAATTGTATCATAATCCATGTTAATTCTCCTGGAATTCATGCCATGCACATTATGGTGTTCAGTTTTAGTGTGGAGCATGTTGCTTGTCCAGTATAAGTTGGATATTCAGTATGAACAAAAGGGGTAGTGTATCATATGTTTTTCTTTGCTTACACTCATAAAATCCTTAGAAATACTAAGTTTCATCTCTTTGTGTCAAGTGTAGGTTTGATAGTCAGTAGCAATTACAATGTATCTGTTATGTCAAGTGTAAGTTTGATAGTCAGTAGCAATTACAATGTATCTGTTATGTCAAGTGTAAGTTTGATAGTCAGTAGCAATTAAAATGCATCTGTGATGTCAAGTGTAAGTTTATATTGATTGTCATTATGTGTTTTTGTGATATTAAGAACAGTATGTATAATAGTATTTTAACCACACATTGTTTATTGTATGCTAAGAAGGCCTTTTTCCTCACTACCAGAGCTCATCAACTAAGATTTTGTATGTTATAACCAAACCTAATGAACTCTAGCATCAAGTAAAATGCCTAAAAAACCAATGGGATAGTTGAAATTTTATTATATGCATACTACTTACAAGAAGCTAAAATATCATACATCCTTGACATAATAATTGCATACATTTTGTACCTTATCCTTGCTAAAGTTGAAAACAAATATATAAAATCAGAAACGTATTTTAATAAACAGTACTTCCTGTTATACATGATTTTGGTTTTTAAATATACAAACTTCAGTCAATATTGAAAAACTTCTATTTGGCCAAATTTAATTTAAAATTTCTGGAATTCTTATTACATTTTAAGGCAGTAGATATTAAATCAATAGCTGTAAGAATGTAACATTCCATTAAAAGTAGTGTTCTTTTACTAAATGCAAGAAAAACTACTGTGTTACTAACCTAATATATATATATATATATGTGCTGGTTTCTGTGCTTGTGAATTTGCTCGCTGTATTTTGAGAGTGCTGCTTATTCAGGTAAGTTGCAAGATTTGAGACCATTCAACCTGTTTCTACTGTTTCTTCATCACTGTGTAACTCACCAAATTTCCAATAATTTACTGGAATTATATTGGATAGCAGAGCAAGATTTAATTTTTATTTCTTACTTTCTCTATCTGTATTTCAGGATATGATGAGGAAAAAAATCCTATAAAAACATGGAGTTTCAGATCCTACTTAAACTAATCCAACAGCTATCATAAATTAAATTTGAATTTTTTTTATTAAAAGGTACCTTGTGCAATTTAATGTTATTAAAAGATTACTTTTCCTATTTGTATAGTACAAAGAAAACTGCAAAATTGTTGAAAGAAATTAAAGCAGTATTTCAGACATTCAACTTGTTAAGCTCTCTTCTTTATCATCCTGTTATCTTCTGTTATCTCCTCAATCTTCTTTCAGCCCCCTTTCTTCTCATGCGATGTTTACCAGTTCAAGGAGTTCTCGAGCCATCCTTCTATAGACCAGTTCCATCTGACTCCAACTCTCGCATCCCTGTTTACTGCTGGGTAAAAACAATTAAATGTTTCTGTGGATGTACTTCTAGTTAAGTGGGTTGGCTGGCTTTCTTTTGCATGATATATATCACATTAGGATATAGGCACACTTCTGCATGATAATATGTTACTATAATACAACAACACATTTCTCAATAAGATACAGGCAGTATTCTGTAAATGTTAAGTATCTCTTCTGTATGAATTAGTTTTCTTGATGTTGCATATACTTCTAGGATACAGGCATTTTGCATGATACGTACTTTACATGCAAAATTATTACACATTTAGAGAGAAAACATTCAAACTAATGCAGTAAAGTAAAAGATCTCCATAATTCTTTGCTTCTGATAAAAAAAAGACTTGTATATTCATGATTTTATTACACACTAATGTTTGGTCATGTTTAAGCACTTTGAAGTTTCATTGTAATATTTATATAAAAAATAAATAGGGGAATGAAAATAATTATGATCAGCTTGACCTAAATTAGGAACTTTCATGAATCTCACTTATACATACTGCACCTTATATCTCCTTGCACTGTAACCTACTCACTATCTCTCTCTCTCTCTCTAGTTGCACTTTAGTTAAGTTAAACTTTTGAGTCTTAATATGAACAACCATGTTGATGCTCCATAACTTGGAAGGATATGACACAGGTAAGAGCTGTATTAGTATTGTAAATGTAATTGAACCTTACTGTAAGACTACCAGTTCCAGTTAAATTTATCTTCAAGAAAGATTTTATGTTCATCATCTTAACAAAAAAAAGGATTGTTTTTTTTATAGCCAGATTAATTACTGCAGTACTGTCAAATTATCTGTTATAATATATTAAACACTGTTGATCATTTTAAACATTCTTAAGGTCCTTGTTGTTCACAAAATTCATAATAATTTTCAAACTTTCTCTAGTTATTAAATCCAGCGAGTTTTAGATAAAGGAATACTGTACAATGAAATAATTATCTTATTCATATGGCACGAAGTAATTAGAAACAAACAAAAAATTAATTTTTTTTTACTTAGGACAATTTTTAGACAAAAAGGTTTTAGTTCATAGTTACTTTGGCCCTGTTGTATGTGTATATAGTTTTTCTCTTTAGTAATGGTTGAGGATACTGTAAAATGAACCAGAATGAAGAAGTTCAAGAACTTGTTTTTGCTGGTGCTATTAACTTGCAATGATTCCAAAGTATTGTCAGCAAACTTAAGTTTATATAACTATTCTTACACAACTTGTGCACATCTACCAGTAACATTAATAACTTGTACTGTACTATTTTATTTTAAATTTCTTCTATCTGCTTTCAAAGCTTTTGATCTAAAGTTGTTACATGTGCATATCTAATTTTGCAATGAACACTTCCAACTTCATACTTTTCCTTGTAGGTTCGTGAGAAAAGTGAACGAAGCACACCTCTTCAAAAGCGTCGAACTTCAGGTACTGCAGACACAAGTAGTGAAAGTGGTCCTAGTTTCAGTGAGACTGATAGCTTTGGTGCCAGGTCTGGACGGCCATGGCTGACTCCTACAGCTCATCGGGGTACTCCATCAGGTCAGGAACTCTGTTAGATCTTAGTACAGAAATGTTACTCTCATTTAAATCTCTAGGTTGCATTTTAAAAACTCTCACTCCATACTATGTATCTTTTTCCAAATCTTAAGTAAGCTTGTTGATAGTTTTTCTATTAATAATTTTATTGAACTAACATAAATGTGGCTAGCTTTAGTAACTCAACCTAATTCTTGTTTTATTTATGAACACTTATCCAGGTTCAAGGTGGTTTTTATTATATCAAAATAAATGTAGAACTTCAGAGAGTGTTTATTAAAAATCAAGAGATTAAATAATTAATTCACTTTTATTAAATGGGGTAGTATTGATATAGATCATAAGATATGCAGGTAGTGATGAGATAGAACATGTAACTTGCATTGCTTTATTTTTCATAGCCAGAGATATAGCAGTCTCCTAATTTCTAGGTATCTTGTTGTGGAAACTTCATAAATTTACAGTAAAATTTTTTTTGGAGAAGGATCTGGCAGACTGCAAATCTGAGGGTCTATGGTTTGTGTTCTGTTACCACTTTGAGGCAATGTGTTTGTTATAAGCATGAATAGACTAGCCAAATAATTGGTGCTGGGGTGCTATTTATTAGCTGTTTTTTCCTCTAATCTCCCAGTTCAAAATTAGGGATGGCTAGTGCAGATAGCCTTTCTGTAGCTTTGAATGAATATCAAGAATAAACAAACATTTTCTTGGTGGTAAATTAATGTGAGAAGAGAAATTTGTTGATTTTAAGAGTAATTTCTAGTCTTTAATAGATTTTTCATGAGTAAACTTTTTCAGAAATTAGGCAACAAATTTTTAATTCTTAACATGATCAAATACGAAGTATATTTTTAACATGTTGAAGTTCTAGCACCTGAAGCTTTAAAGTATTACTGTTAAAAGTACATTGAGCTTCTTTTTTGTGCAAACTGTAGAAAGGCAGGAAACTTTAATCTTGACAAAATAATAGAATTTCTACACTTTAACATCCTTGTAACTAAAATACAAACTGGCTCAGTTAATGTTGGTCGAAATAATGAAATGCTTGTAAAAGTCAAATTTCTACACTCGAACAACCTAAATGGAACTATCTGCAAGACAAAAGAACATCTCAATGTAATGAATTCTCTGCACACCTACCAGCTTAAGTTGGACAGTAATGATGTACCTTCTTGTTAGCACCAGTTAATTCCTTAATGGTAGTACAGCATTTGCTTAGACCAACTTCTCTACCACTTTCTCAGATGACTCAGCATATATATTCACTAGTTTTATCTAGAACACTTAATCTCTACATTATGGTAGTTAAGAAGGTGAATAATACTTTTATGTCTTTTATCACCACTAATGGTATAAATCATTTTATTTTTCAATTTAATACTATTAGTTCATGTATAATGCCCTGTTAAAAATATTTTGAACTCAAGTTTTGGGTTTCAGCATGATTTTTTTTTGGCAGGTACCAAAACATCAAGTCGCCCTACTAGCAGAAATGGAAGTCGTCCCTCTAGCAGACCATCAAGCAAGCCACCAAGCAGAGCTGGCAGTGACTTGTCTACTGATAGTGTGGAAGCTTATCGAAGTGCCCGCAGAACACCAGTGGGTAGTACTAAAATCCCAGCAAGCACTGGCAGACAGAGAACACCTAGTGGCTCATCTCAAACATCAGCCACAAAGAGTGCTAGCTCTACACCAGGAACACGGATTCCCACAGCACGGAAAACATCTTCGTCTTCAACTGGTAGGGCTGATGGGATCAAAGGCAAAGAGAGATGGAAATAACTGGATAACCAATATTCAGACGTAACCTGAACTGTGATCTTGAAGTAGTTATTTACCATTCTTTGAAGTATCGTTGCTCAAATTACAACCCAAATTTTGTGCGATGAAGAGTACGTCTGTTATCAGCATTTAATTTCCAGCTTATTTTTTTTAGTGTTTAGCACACAATGATGAACTACTTCAACCTTAATACTGGCTAGGACTAATCTAAACAAGAAAGATGGCATAGAAAAAAAAAAGAAAACTAGTTTTATTTTAATCATTGAAGCTTGAGTATTTAATAAAGTTGTAGTTTTAAGGAACTTTTGAAAAAAAGAGCTTAATGAAATGCTTTTTGAGCACTGTTAAAGTTAGGGAAAAAAAATTCTGTAATGCTCTCCTAACATTCCGCTAAAAACTTATGGCATCGGAATAAGAGGGCAAGGAAATAGTTCCCCAAACTTGATATGGAGAATCTCAACTGAGCTTTGCTAAGGGTCACAGCAAAAAAGTGAAGAACATATATTCTGGGTATTGTAAGGGCTTGGATGATCTCTAGAGTTGTAATTACTTTCCTAACAAGTTGTTTATGTGCTCACTGGGGCCTATCTTATATCACTGTGAAGATCATGTTTTGTTCAAAGTGCCAATCTTTTAAGTGGGTTTTGTTGTGTTAAAAGTTGCCAAAAGTCATTATTTGTGTTGCTCTGTAGTAGGTTCATGTTTGTGGCAGCTCTTCTGTTTATTTAACCAATTGCTTTTCCCAGAAATGATATGCTTATTGAACAGTTATTTTAAATTATCGGGATGTATACATTCCTTTAGAAGTGTCTTTACAACACACACATGACAATTCTTGTAAGCCAAGGTTAGGTGATGGGACTTAACTTGGGATTAATAACCTTGGTCTCAAATTATGAGTATTGTTTAATAAAACCCTGTCGTTCAATGTAATTGTTGCTTTTATGTAATTCAATAAACAGAAATAATATTAGCCTTATCAACTGTGAGTCCTTTATTTTTATTTCACTGTTGCACATTGTAGGCAGGATCAGAAACAGTAACCCAATAATATACATGAATTCAGAGGGTGAATGGTAAAGTGCTTGAATTTCCTGTAAGTAATATGTGATCAAAATAATGGAGTTTAGAGGCTTAAATGTCCCTTCTAAATTAAATTGTGAGGTTTTTTTCTCCTACGATTACGATTTTTCACATTAGCATATTCATAAAAGTGAACCCCAACTTTTTTCTTCTTTCGCTCCAGTTTTCTTTTCTGAAAAGTAAAAATCAAATGTTGAAATTAACATTAAAAAGTGTTAAATATATAAACCATTATTATATTAGGTCATCAAGAAATTAATGTTGCTTTTCCATCTTACAATCAGGTTGTTAATGCTCTGATAAAAGAAATAACTTGGCTTTGAAGCAAAAAACATGTGGATGTCCTCTTTAAAACCTTCCATATTTGCATACGTTTTTCCCATTAACATGGTGTTGCAGCTAACAAAAAAAAATGGTAAATCTGGAGAACTTCCCAATCCAAGTCCATAATCTTGTGTTGCATCAAATGTGCCACATGTGGATTTGCATTGTTGTGGAGAAGAAGAACACCTTTCCGATGAAGGGTGTGGTTTAAACATTCTAGTTGCTGACTATATATCTCTGCATTGACAGTTCGCTGTGGATTGAGGAGTTCGAAATGAATTACTCCTTTGATGTCCCACCAAATGCAAAGTGGGGTAGGAAGTGGTTTTTGTCTAGGACTGAGCCATTGTTTTTGGCATTTAAATTTGCATAGAGAATCCATTTTTCATCACCGGTAACAATCCTGCCCAAAAATAGTTCATGCGCCAGAAGAGACGAAGCAACATTAACACGTAGGAAACGATGATTATCGGAGAGTTCATGAGGCATCCAAATACCTTTTATGGAATTTTTCCATATTCCTTAGATGTTTACATATTGTTTCATGAGAGACATGCAATTTCATGAGTGTGTGTTGTCTTTGGTTAGACTCAACAAGCTTCTCTAGGGCATCAATATAAATTCCAACATGTTGGCCCCTGCCATCACAGTTTTTAAAACTAAGGTCACCTGAACAAAATTTGCTGAACCATGTTGACACTTACGAATGTTCAAAACATTTCTATAAACCTCTTTGATATTCTTTTTGACTAAAGAGGCATTGTTTCCCTTCTTATAGCATTACATGCCAAATATGTGCCATCACTATAAGGAATTAGAGTATACTAAACTTTACACATTATAGATTATACTAACGTGACGTTTAGGCAGTTCGTTTAACTATTATACTTGATGTACGTTTTGGGGGGGGGGGGGTTAGTGAAAGTGTTCCTAAACGTGACATTAATTTCTTGATGACCTAATACTTAAACTTGGACAAGTCACATATTGTTAGTCTTCACTTTTAACTAATTGACATTAAAATTATCGAGTTCATTCCAAAAGTTAGCATTATTTAAACTGAGCACAAATGTAATTTACACTTTATACCTCTTTACTAGTAAGTTTCTTGTCTGAAACCTCAGCATCTTCTTTGAATTTTCGCTTTTTACTCTTTCCACCAGATGTAACAACAAAGTTTCCACTGCTTGTCTGCATAAAAAACAAAACTTAATTTGACAACTTAATCCTTACTTAATTCCAAATAAAGCAAAAATTATAAATGCTTAACACCTCAGAATGGAATTACCTTAAAGTAGATTGATTTTATATTGCCATTAAAAGTACAAAGCCTTCTATCAAAAACACTGAAAAATTTAATTTGAAAATAAACATGCTATCATGTTGTTAGAAAGGTTAGAATGACTTGGATAACATCAACTGTACAAATTCATATGTGTTAAAGTAGGTAAAATTACTTTGTGGGAGCTGAAATGGAAACTGAACATATAAACACAGTGTATGCAACACTTCATACTTTTAACGAAAACATCAAAACACAGATTATTGTCAGATAAAATAATAAAAAATTATGTAAAATGCAGCCTGTGGATTCACTAAGGTCTGTCTGGTACTTGTTGAAATCTGGACATTTGGTAGTTTTGGCTTCAGCTGCACATTTCATAAAAGGCTGGGGGAGGATTTGAATTTGCTATGCCATAATTTGTGTATATGTGTTAATCCAGTAATTTAGTAATGGGACAGCAGTATTATTTCATTATTAATTTATTCCTTTTACTCCCTGTTGAAGACAGGCCTACCAGAAATATATTTCCAGTATGGGAAAATTATAACTTCATTACCTCTTCTCACACAAATAGCTAGAATCCCACATTGAAATGGTGGATGGACTGGTGCATGAGAAATAATGAAGCATCCTTTGAAAGCGTCCAACGGACACCCCCAGAGTAGATCCTTATTGTAGAAGATCATACACTTTTATACCAGGTATACTCTTCACCCGTTGTGGAAATATGGAGGAGGACATCCAAGTTGGAGAGAACTATGGCAAGATAGGGATCCGAACCATAGAATATATATTAAACTCAATCCCGGAAACATAAAAGTGGGTAAGATGAAAAGGATGTGCCCCTAGGTGTAGAGTGGCTAGGGCACGAAAGACTGTACATGGCAAGTCAAGTACCAACATCCATGTGGGGGGGTAGGAAAGAGGATGATACCACTGGCAAGTTGACTACACAACTCAAAATCCAGGCCACTGGGAGCCAAATCCCTGAGGGGGTAGGAAAGAGGATCATACTGTCTTCACCTCAAATTCATGAGACCAGAAGAATTCTCATACCCCCCGACCCATGATGATAATGTGAGAAATTGATTGATTGATCCAGGAAATTGACATCTTGCATAAAAAAAATGTGTGTGTAATGTAAACCATCTCTCATAAATTTAAAATGACAGAAAATAAAGTTCAGTAAGATCCTCGGAATAATAAGAACATTGAGGGAAAGTGGAAGGGGAAGAACTGTAGTAATCTGCAAGACCCACAACACAGATGGAGTAACAAGAGTTTAAATGAGTGAGGGAATAGACATCTATAATACATATGTGAGGACTTATGTTAATTGGTTCAGCTCTAGCTCCAAAACCTAGCCACTAGGAACTGACATCCACATAGGGGTGAAATGGATTGATCGATCCAGGAAATTGACATCCAGCATCGAAAAGATGTCTGTGTAATGTAAACCATCTCACACAAATTTAAAATGACAGGAAATGCCCCTTTGGAGATGAGAATCAGGGAATTAAAACAATCCAAAAGAAGGGAAGGAAGCAGTAAACCCTATGTCGTGGGGGATATGTTCAACTACCAATGCATATAGACGAAAAGGGAAAGATGAAAATTAAGAGGAAAACCCAAAGTGAAGGCTCAGAAAACAGAAAGCTCTTTCAAATTGCATTTGAGGAGGAGAATGGATGCTCACGATGAAGGGGGTGTTTCAAAATACACCCCCCAATGAGACCAGAATGTGAGGTATGTAACATGAAAATCTTATCCAACTGAAAAATTCAATTACCCGAGCTGACTGTGGAAGGAGTAGATGAGTATGTTAAGACTACCCCCATTTGGAAGGAGCTAACCGAAGCTAGACATCCAATGAATGGTGTAGGTAAAATCCCCCAAAATGTGGAAGTCAGGTAAAATGCAGACCTCCTCACAAAAGACATATAGAACCGAAAAAAGTCCAAAGGTCAAGGCACAGAACTGGTACTGAATCACATGGTGAAAAAAAAATGAAGAACGTGTACTGTGAGCAATCATGCAGAAACAGCCTACCAAAATGTGATTAAGGACTACATATTAAAATGGGGAAGACCCAAGAATTGATTGAGGTGGGACCAATCGATCCAGAACCCCAGTCAGCATCAAGCATATGAGACAAATGTAGAAAACCCATAGGTAAAACAGGTACAGGATGGGAAGGTGCTGAACATGTAAAATGAATAATGATATCTCATATTCAAACAAAAGAGCAACTAAAAAAAATTTAATATAGCATCGCAGATATCCCATGTGTCACTAAAGCTACAGAAGTAGCTCCAAAAAACAGATCGGTGGAAAAAAAACTGACCATAAGTCCCTATTAGTAGCAGATGGTAAACAAACAGCAGTGTCCCAACCTAGAAGATTCCAAAAACAAAGAAGTCACGTGTGGAGGGAAAGAACTGAAGATGGCAAACACCCCAATATGGAGGGAAAAAGGACGTATCCCATGAAAATCCTCCCAAAATTTTGCATATAGGGGGCAGCACTGAATGCAAATAGCTATTTATGTGAGAGGATGTAATGCATTGTATGGGAATTTAGAATAGTGGACACAAAGATTGTTTTATTTGCTGATATTATAAAGTTTCTGGATAAAAAAAGTTTTGCTACAAATATTTGTTTTGCAGGACTTTTTTTCATCATTTTTGAAAATATTCTAGGCCTACAAATTAAATTTATTAATTTCCATGATCCAACAAACCACGTAAAAAGCTTACTATCTTGTTCAGATGTAATTTAGCCATATCTTGTCACTGGTTGTGAAAACTACTTAATGCACTATGCAGTCATAAGATACATTAAATTATGGCTCAAGTAAAAGAACAAGCACACAAATATTAAATTATTTCATGTCCCTTAAATAAATTCCTGTTAATTAAATAATTTGAATTTTTTATGTTTGTTGTAAGAAATATCTTTATATTTGGACAGTATTTAAAAATTTCATATGAAATAAAATGATTTTATTATTAATTACAGCATACTGCATTAAACAATTTATCATTACATATTTTGCCACTGATTTCAGTTTCAATACAATGCAACCTTCATTAAAAGTGTGTTAAGGGTCCTTGCTCCTGTATGCAATTTACATTGCTCCCTTTTTGGAAAAACTGTATAACCATACTTTCTTTACCTGCCAAATGTTTGTAAATTACTACTTCTGTGGCTTTTATTTAGGTCCCCTACATAATCTACCTAAAAGTTTCATTATCACATGTACTCTAAACTCAACAATTGATTAAAGGGTTTAAAAATCACATTTCTACAAAAGTGTGATTACTTTTAGATAATGTTTGCTTATCTGTAGTACTCCAGTCTTTTCTCTTGAATACATTGAAAAAGTAATATCCTTATAATTACTACCATGTTCTTAAACATTAAATTACTGACTTGTTTACATACCATTCACTACCTTGCATCATAGAGTAATATTATGCTTTTAACTGCCACAATACACAGTATAAAGAACTGACAATAAGTCTAGTACAAAGTTGTGGAGAGAACATCTTTTTCTCCACAGCTATTTGTATTCACCACATGGCAGATGTGGGATAAGGGTGCCAAAATAATTTTACCAGATTAAAACATATTTCACAAATTTCAAACGAAGAAACACCAGTGCAAGTTCTGTCCATGGCAAACTACTAGTTTAAGTAATAGTTTGTATGCAATATGTGCTATGATTACAGTAACTATTTTTAATATTAATGCTATTGTGATAATCTTGATTTATAAAACCAGCTATACTTTGCTAAAAATAAAACCACACTTGTTGAAATACAAGAATACAAAATTGTTTCAATAATATACTTTTTAACAAAAATTGCAAGTATGTTTTTTCTAATTTTGAAAAACTAATAAAATAACTGATTTGTTATAATTTAGTATCATACCAGAAATCAGAACAAGCTATTTATTCTGGTAGTTCCATTTCAAACCTATCCTTATCTTATTAAATGTGCTTAGTGTCTGTTAATGTTTTTCTAATCCTATGATAAGATGAATTAAATTTTAGCTTGTACCATCTATAAATATTTACAATTATTACTTTAATGATTTAATGCTATGTTTAACTTCTACAGAAACCTAAAAGGTTAATACAAATTTTATACCTCTATGATTGAAAGTACTTGGTTTGAGAAAGATTACAGTTTCTAATTATATCTATCAAACTAAAATATGAACATGTGTGAAAACATAAAACAACATGATGAACACCTCACCTTTTTAATATCCTGGTCAGTGTGTATTGCAATGATCTCATCACCAGATGTTGAAAGATCATTCTCTGCAAGCTCAACTACAGGATTGACATGATCATCACCATCTTTTGCTTTCTTAATCCTGTCAAGAGATTGTTCACCTTGATCAAAAGATACTAAATCATCATTTTTGGTTATGGTTTGAGTGTTCTTAGGTATAACTTTCTCATCATTTTCTGCACCTTCCTCTAGTTCTTCTTCATCATCAGACACAAATACTTCTCTTTCGGGGAGCTGTTCTAATGGCTTTACATCATCTCCTATAAATTCTGGACCAACTTTAACACGGTGTAGGTCTTGTATTATATGAGGTTCAGGTGAGTTTGTAACAGAATCAACATCTTCAGCTGTATCTTTCACCTCTAATAATTCGTGACTTATGTTATTAGGCCGTTCTGTCAAATCATTCATTTGAGACTCCTCACCCTTTGGCAAAAATGGACAAACAGTGACTACTTACAAACATCTTAACAAACCTTACATTTAAGTTTTAACTTAAACTCTGTATCTTGACTCTTTCAGAATATTACTGATTATAATCACACACCAATGTTAACATTTTAAAAAACATCATACAAAGATGTTGCTAATGAGTAACTTTTAACTTCATGTTAAATAATTATCTATTTAATTATTTCTAACAAAAATATTTGCAAATGAATTTCGTAACAATCCATTTAGATCAACCTATAAAACAATTTGAATGTTTCAGTTTAAACTCAAAATTCCATTCATCAAAATCCTCTCAAATAAACTTGGAATCAAAACAGATTTTTATATTACCTAACTTTTTATTTTTTAATCTCAAAAGGAAATATTTAAAAAATGATCAATCTTCATATCTCTCTGTCATGTGTTGCACCTACTTTCTGAATTTAACCTTGTGGATATCTTTATGGCTTTCACAATGTTCAAACAATTACAAACACAAACTATTAATAACGTGTTCTCAAATGCAGCTCTGAAAGTGATGTGAAACTTAGTGAAAAGAAGTGATGTCACCAGCACGATATCTAATGGGTTCTTACTATGATTTTCTGCATTTGACAGAGGACACTAAAGCCATCCAATTACAAGAAAACAGATGTGAAAAGATTAACAGTTAAAATGGTGAATATAAGAAAATTGAAAATCTTGCAAAATAATACATTCAAAGAAGAATAAAAAAGGGTATTGTTAATTTTATTTCATACTTTCAACTTTTCATTTCACGATACATTGATAATTTCACTACAGTAAATGTTAGAGTAAGGATAACAGATTTGGTTTTACCAAAAAATTTTTCATTCATTTAGGAGGTTAAACAAATGTAACATGAAAAACATAAGATGTAAAAAAAAAAGAAGATATTTTTTTTCTAAGAACGAAAATCATCTTTTACTCATACTGACTCAGTAAAGGCTTCATAAATTCAGAGATAAATCTTTATAAAAAATCTGCTATTTTTTTTATATGACAGACTTATAATGTTTACTAAAAGCTTTCCAAATTTCATGAAGATATACTTAATAAATTCATAAATATATATATATATACTACATAAAGTTTCACACTTCCAAGTTGGCCCACTTCATACTTAAGGTGTTAATGAGCCTGTTGATAAATCAATTAGCAAATTATACTAATTGTCTAGTTCTATACTGATAGCCTGTTTATTAGAATGCAACCATTCAGCTACATTTTTAAGTTCCTCATTAAAGTTTTCATAACCTTTATCTGCAAAGAAATTCCTCATGTTATCAGCAAATAATAAATAATTCATTACAAGTCTTGATAAGGAATCCTGTGGTATTTCAAATCTTTTTTTTGTATTTCATCCATATTAGATGCAAACCAAAAAAAAAAAAACTCAATATCGCAATAGTTCAACTTGCTCAGAATTATTTTATGATCATCACATCATAAATGTTTTACAGATAGAGAAAAATACCAACTATGATCTTACTGTTATTGGTCATCTCAGCTATTTCACATAATTTTACAATAAAGATTGGTTAAATAAAAAATTCTAAATCTAAACTATTTTGGTTTAAAAGTTTTATGTTTTAAAATAAAATATTCAAGCACACAGCCATTAATTTTTCTAATATCTTAAAAACACTCAGCAATGATATTGGCCAATAATTTGTAAATAATGACTCACCAACTGTTTTCTATACAGCTATTATCTTTCATCAATCTGAAACTGAGCACTAAATATTGATAAATTTATAACCCTTTTGAGACGGTATAGGAGTGAAAGGCCGTGATCTCATTTGTTGACTCGCACTAAAAATTTTATTGAACTACAATTTCATAAATTTATGTCAATAAGTTTGGTATCAAACTGTAGATTATAAATCAAATTTTAGTACTATATATTACTCAATTTCTTAATTTAAATGTAAATATTAAAAAACACTGATAAACATCAATTTTTGTGTGTCACATACAAAGGTCTTAACTAGAAGAGATAATTGTCTGCTTTACTTCTTTATTTACTATTCTATGCTTTAGGAAAAATATGTTTAAGAAATTCTTTCAAAATAGCAATAATCTATACACATATATGATGTATAGTACTTGAAATGTGACTGTAT